>NC_080464.1:1505000-1615866 GCF_028018845.1 Melospiza georgiana | reverse complement strand
ATGCATGTGTTTTAACAGAGAATGGCCCTCGTTGGGTCTCTGCCCATTGTGCTAAATCTTTTTTGGAGCATGCAGGAAAGGACAGGATGGGTGGTTCCACAGCTGAAGCAAAATGAGTAGGTAATTGCATTGGTTATTAGGTGGATGGAAGCATGGACCCTCAAAGAATGTGTGGTAAAGATGGTAATTCAAGGCAAAGTAAAGGGAGTTATTGACATATGCTGAAAATCTAAATTTAAGTTAGTGGATGTTACTTTTGCTTCTGTTCTTTGAAGTCTCTTGCACAGAGGTTGGTAGCACTGAGAAATGTGTCTTGTACCATTTCCTTTTGCAGGGAACCGGCAGTCCCAAAATAGGGGAATTTGATGTACCTAAGGGAGAAGTGTTGCCTTTGCGTAGGCGTTATATTCGTAGCTGGAGGCCACACTTTGAGCAAAAAGGTTGGTTGCCCATTATGATAGCAGCAACCAGTTGTAAAATTAAGTGGATGCTACTTGGTTCTAAGTGGTTACTAGGCAGATGACTTGGTCTCTGACTCTGTGTGGGAGAAATTTATTTGCCTATGGGTGAAGGTGTCGCAGACATTTCTTCACAGAAATCCTTTCTTTCGGATTTCTGTGTCTTCTGGAGGCCAGAGGCCTCAGAAGACAAGGTAAACAATTATTATCAGATGCTGTGGAATGTAACAGGAGTTTCCTGATTGGCTCATTTTCTATGTTTATAATTAAGGGCCAATCACAAAGTGCAAGCCAGGGGACTGAGTCCTTGGCCACAGCTTTGTTGTAGATTCTTTATATCTATTCTTAGCCTAGCCTAGCTGCTCTGCAAACCTCTCTCTATATTCTATTTAGTATAGTCTTAATGTATTATATATAATATCTTAATAAATCAAGCCTTCTGATTCAAGAAACAAGATTCACCGTCTCTCTCTCACCAGCTGCGACCCACTCAGGCGCAGTAATAGGTGAAGGTGTCATTCTGCTACAAATGTATCATCCAGAAATTGCGAGGTCTATAGCAGTATTTGAAGATCCATTTTCTATGTGCCTTGTTTGTATATGAATGTTAAGATCGTGAGGGTGTGAGTTGTGGATTGGGTAGAAGTTGGTTATCTGTAAGTGAATGAAGAACGGATCCTTTGCCTGCTTGGATTTTTGAAAGGGCCCTGCAGAAGTCCTTAGCAGTTGTGTTTGCGGGTCAAATACAAAAAGGGAAATTGTGGGAAAAACATTTCTGTGCTGTTCTTGTGAGCCAGCCAAGGCTTCTTGAAGATAAGGAAAGCCTCATCTCTCTCAAGGAATTTACCAAGGCTATCACCATGACAACGCAATGAAAGACAGAAAGCAAAAAGATCTGGACTTTGGTTGGCTTACACAGTGGCGTGGCTCCTTTCACCTACTGAAAGTTTTGTTTCTTTTTTATAACCAATGGGCAGTGTATGTGTTCGTTAAGTAAGTGTAAGCATCCTCTAAAACTATAAAAGCAACAAGTTGCTTCAATAAATAAGTCTACACAGCCTTCTGAGTGAGTCCTGGTGCTTTGCGCCATTTGGGGCTCTATAGCGACACCCCCCCACTAGGCTGAGAATTACAAGGGTAAGGAATTCCAAACATCAGTTCAAAGGGAGATAACTGAATATCTCCCCTGGATCTGGCCCTTATTCTTGCCAAAGCCACTGGCAAGAGCCATACCCATGGCATCTTAGTTTCTATCACCAGCTTCTGAGGGTGTTTCGTTATTTCACCATTCATTCTTTCAACCTGGCCCGAACTCTGGGGGTGCCAGGGGGTATGAAGGTTCCATTGTATCCCTAAAGCAGTCATAACCCCTTGAAGAATTTTTCCTGTAAAATTAATTCCCCTATCTGAGTCTATTGCTTCCACAATCCCATATCTTGGAATTATTTGTTCCAAAAATACTTTAATAACTGATCCTGTAGTTGCTGAAACAGCTGGAAATGCTTCTGGCCTCCCTATCAACTGACATACTATTACCAGAAGATATTTATATCTTGCCATTCGGGGCATTTCAGTAAAATCCACCTGGCATCTCTGGAAGGGACGTACAGCCCAAGGCCTCCCTCCCCTTGCAAGTTTCTTTGTAACTCTGTTATTAGTTTAGCACAAATCAAACAACCCTCAACAGCTTGCTTTGCCAGAATAAAAAGACCCACAGCAGCATACGTTTTGAGGAAGGCATCTGCCAGTCCTTGGGAGCCCCAATGACTCCCTTCATTAAGTTATTTTAACAATTGTAAGGCCAGAGCTTTTGGTATCCACTGCTTACCATCTCTTGTAAACCAATTATCCCCTCTTTCCTCCGCCCCACTCTTTTTAATTATTTCAAGTTCCTCTGGTGGGAAAGACAGTTTCTCTGGCAGTGGGGCAGTCACTGGGAGCAAAGGGAGGATCTTAGAGATTTTGGGCAACAATGCAGCTTTCCGAGCTTCTTCATCAGCCAATCGGTTTCCTATTACCTCCTCCGAGCATCCTGCCTGGTGCCCCTTGATCTGTATTATTGCTAACTTTTTTGGTAAGTTCACCACCTACAATAGGCAAGAGATTAAGCTCTCATGAGCTAACGTCTTTCCCGTGCAGGTTAATAAACCTCTTTCTTTTCATAATTTCTCAAATACATTTATCACCCCATACGCATACTTAGAATCAGTGAAAACATTCGCCGTCTGTAGAAGTCCATCCAAAAATCCTTCATTTTTTGCCTCACAATTGTCATGAGAAAAGACTACCGAAGAGTTAAAAGTGCTGAGCCGGTTGGGAAAGAAAGTCTCCTGCTTATCTAGTGTGTTCACAAGTGATGCTTGCAGAACACACCATGCTGTACTCGAAGGGGGCATGCTGCCCTTTTCTGGACAATTGAACTGGACTTTCTTCCAAACTCCTGAGCTGGCTGGACTGAGCTCTGGGGTGGCTCCCCCCCGCTCCATGAGAAGACCCCTCTTGCCTGTCTTCAACCACCGTGACAGACCAACAGAGATGCGAATCCCCTCATCAAGGAACCAAGAACCCCTCTGGCACCCTATTGACACCCCCATGGCACCCCCATGGCACCCCCCTGGCAACCTCCTTCCAGAGACTGGGACTGTACTCCCTCCCAACTCAGGGAGGGGGAAAACTTAACGTACATGTGAGCATTCGGCCATGAAAACAATGGACTTCTCCCCTCCATGGAAATGTAATTTCAGCCACCCTTCCCCCAACCAAGAACAGTATATATATTGGGGTTTGGCCCGACTGTCCTTTGAGATCTCCCCAAGACGTGTACCAGCGAGTTTCGGCGGCGGGACCCCGAAGACATCACGTCTTGGTAGCTATACCCCATTCCCTGACCTTCTTTCCTCCCTTTTTTTCCTTGTCTTACCCTTCTCTTCCCCGGATCCCTTAACCAAACGCATATTTAGCTGTGGTTATAATCAATAAATTGCACCTTGTTGATTTTTTACTGCAAAACCCCTGTGCCTCTTGTTGGTTATTTTTGCACCCAAAAATCATTCGTCACCCGTTTATTTCGGGCGGACTTTCACACCATCTTGTACCGGCATAATTAACAGGGTCTCACATGCGCATATAGATCCACTGTCTGAGCTGACCAGGTGGGCGGTAAACTCCCCCCTCAGGCCAGGGAGTATCTCATAAATCTTCCTCAGCCCATGTCTGGAGGTCTATCACCTGAATGCAGTCATGGGTTTCTTCTTGACCCCTCTCTCCAGGGCCTTTCAAACAGGAGGCTGGTATGAACTCTTCCCCACTTTTAAATTCTAAACCTAAATTCAACAAGATTCATACTGTAATAACCGATCACTGGTCATCCACTTAGAGGCACTCTCAGTTAACAAAGCTTTAATCTGATGTGAAACTTTAACAATCAGATACCTTCCCTGTAGGAGCATCGGGGGGTAGGACGGTCAGGATGGACGATGGAGACGAGAGATCTCTGAAGCCAGGTCATGGAACTTGTGGTTTATTGCAGAGGGCGTGGGTGCCGGGGCCCTGCTTGGGGCTGACAGCCACAGCTCGGAGCAGGCCCGAGAAAAGAGAGGGATAGAGAGGATGAGAGGGTAAGAGAGTAAGAAGGTAAGATCGTAAGGCAGTAAAAAAGGTAAGGGAATAAAAAAGGTAAGAGAGTAAAAAGGGTAAGAGAATAAAAGGGTAAGAGAGAAAAAGCATAAGAGAGCAGAAGCGTAAGAGAGCAAAGTTCCCGTTACAATACAATAAATCTTCTTCTGTGTTGAATATTCTAATTCTCGCTAACCAATCTAGTACAATATACAAATCCTATAGCATTCACATACAGCCTATAAGAATCACTACATTACCATACTGTGTTACATTTTAAACCCTAAAAACTACTCTTTGGACCCCTTCTGCCAAGATAGTAGGGTCTGCTCTGACCCTTGGACCTGTCTGCAAGCAGAGAGTATTGTTTCATCAAAAGGGGATTACCTTCAGCCGGCCACACCATTGTTTTCCAGTTGTTCAGTAACTAAGGTATCTCAAATCTTGCTTTCATTTCAATCTCGCTTATAGTTTCTATATTCTCAAAATCTTTTGCCAGGCAATCATATTTATAAGGCTTTCCTGTTTCATCTTCCCCAACACCTCCCCTTGTCAGCTTTTGGGCCTTAGCCACCAGCAGAGCTGTAGCCACACAGTTCTGCAGACAATGGGGCCAGCCTCTGGCTACTGGGTCTAACAATTTTGAAAAATAAGCAACCAGCCACCTTGTTCCTCCATGCTCTTACACTAAAATTCCTTTAGTATGACCCTGTTTAACATTCACATCTGAAAAATGCCAATCACTTATTTTTAAAATTTTAAAAGTTTAATAGTAATAAAATGGTTATAAAAATAGTAATATAATTAGAGTAATAAAAATTTGAACAATTTAGATTAGGACAATACGAGGTAATAAGAACAAAGAGTTACGGACATGTGGGTACCTTTTCCTGGGCAAAATAAGCCCATAGAAGGACACCCGTTAACAGAGGATTAACCCTTAAAAACAATAGCCTGTTGCATATTCATACACCTCATACATGATGCATCGATTCCATTCAAACAAAGGATTCTGGTCAGTGTCAGCTTCTTCCTCTTAATCCTAATGGCATCTTCAGGGCTGAGCGAGGCGGGAAGAAGTTAGTTTCTTCTGATAAGAGAGCAATTGAGGAAGCGGAGTCGACCACATCCTAATTGATCAGCATCGAACTCCGATTTATCGATCCAACTTACACACTTTTATAGTGGTGTTAATTAAGCTTATACATATTACAAAACCCGAGCTCATCATTGGCCACAGATTACACACCAACCCCTCCTTTGTTGCCGAAACCTGTGGTTTTCTTGTTGAGACTAACACTTGTTTTTCTCATCCTGTTATTGACTTGTTATTTATCATTCAAGGCCTCCATGTTTTCCACCATGCCTTTCTCACGACTTCCTCAAGGACGTGGTGTTTACTGTTGTTAAGGGAAAAGCCTGAGAACTTGCTGCTTACAGCTGCCTTTTATTTTTTAACCAGCTGTATATGTTCATGGCCTTTTTTCCTTCAAGCCATGTCTGAGCAAAATTCTCCAACAAGCAATAAATTCTTTTTCTCTGAAAGATTTAGGTGTCCTGTGGCTGCTATCTCGGTGTGAGTACCTCATTCCTCTCTTTAAAGAAAGTATCTTACATAGCATAGTTTCTATTTTAACATTATGTTATAACCTAAAACTATATTTAACACACTACTTAGGAAAATTACTACAGCATAACTTTCTAACATAACACATATAATATTCATTTTAATATTTGCAAAATGTCAATCATAAAATACGCATTTTTCATACACATATAGTTCAAATTCCTTTTCTGAGTCTGGAAGAGCTAAGACTGGAGCATTAACCAATTTGTCTTTTAATTTTTTTAAGCTTTGCTCTCCTTCTGGTGTCCATACCACAACATTAGGACTTTCTTGGGTTAAAAAGTCATATAAAGGTCTGGCCACAAGAGAAAAATCCTCAATCCATGTTCTGCAGTATCCCACCAACCCCAAAAACTCCACTAACTCCTTTTTTGTCTGGGGTAATGGTATGTTGTAATCTTCACAGCAGTATTGATATTTCTTCTCTGCCAGGGCTCCTCTCCAGCCCTCTCTGAATGCCACACCCCTTTTTATCCTAGCTACCTCCACGGGCTACAGCTGCTGCCCAATCAAGGACATCACAGCTGCAGCCCATTTACAATAACTAGGATCAGGGCAATACAATACAGAGATCACTGCCATACATATGTTTACAATACATATATTCAGTCAGGCCCCCACAATGGTACTTGTAAAATCCCTTGTATTCTGTCTGGATCAATATACCGTAACCCTCCAGTCAGAAGGTGTCCCAAATATTTGACCTTTTTTTCTACCAACTGTGCCTTCATTTTGGACACTCTAAGTCCTTTTTAGCAAGAAAATTAAGCAGCTTTACAGTAGCCTCCTCAACCACCTTTTCATGTTCCCCTGAAAAAAGCAAATCATCCACATACTGCAGCAACCTAACTCCTGAGGGTGGAGTAAACTCTGAATATTTTCTGCAAAGCTTGCCCAAACAAAACCAGCGACTCAGTATATCCCTGTGGAAGGACTGTCCATGTCAATTGTTGTTTTACCATTTTTCCCCCTTCCTCCTGTTCCCACGCAAGGGCAAAATACTGTTTACTGTCTTCGGGAATCGGACATCCTCAGAAAGCATCCTTTAAATCCAGTACTGAATAATACTGATATGAAGAAGGGATCTGATTCAGGATTGTATAGGGATCCAGAACTGAGGGATGCCTTGGTTTGACAATTTCATTATTTTTAAGTCCTACACCATTCTGTAGGTTCCATCTGGTTTCTAAACCAGCAGTATAGGGGTGTTCTAGAGACACACACATGGCTCCAAAAGACCTGCCTTTAGCAGGGATTCAATGACAGGCTGTAACCTCTTCTTTCCCTCCCTTGAGAGTATTGCTTTTTAGACACCAGTTGTCCTGGTTGTTTCAAAGTAATTTGGAGAGGCTCTATGTCTAGTTTTCCATATTTCCCTGGGGCTGCCCACATGTCCTGATTTATTTCAGCAGAAACCTTCTCAGACATTTTACACAAAGTTACCACAGTGTTAGCCTCAGTATCATTTTTCACAATATTAATTTGCATTCCCACTTTAGCCATCAAATCCCTTCCCAGTAAGTTACAATCACAACTAGGAAAAACAGGAATTCATGCATTTCAAACCTGTCTCCCACATCTTTTAATAGGGGTTGAATAAAATGCACTCGTTCATCCCTCTCACTCACTCCTTGAATAACCAATGATCCTTTTGACAATCACCCCCCCCTTAGGTATAAAATTCAAGGTGGATCAAGAGGTGTTGGAGAATTTTGCTCAGACATGGCTTGAAGGAAAAAAGGCCATGAACATATACAGCTGGTTAAAAAGTAAAAGGCAGCTGTAAGCAGCAAGTTGTCAGGCTTTTTCCTTAACAACAGTAAACACCACATCCTTGAGGAAGTGGTGAGAAAACATGGAGGCCTTGAGAATGATAAATAAGTCAATAACAGGATGAGAAAAACAAGTGTTAGTCTCAACAAGAAAACCACAGGTTTTGGCAACAAAGGAGGGGTTGGTGTGTAATCTGCAACCAATGATGAGCTCGGGTTTTGTAATATGTATAAGCTTAATTAACACTACTATAAAAGTGTGTAAGTTGGATCAATAAATCGGAATTCGATGCTGATCAATTAGGATGTGGTCGACTCCCTTCGCTTCCTCAGAGAGGCCCCTGTATCTACCAGAAAACACACCTCCTCTCCATGTGGACCCACCTTAAAAGTTATCAAGGGCTCCAGAAAGGTGGGTCCTTGATATAATGGGAGTCTCCGACACCCCTAACAATCCATTTCCATTATCCTCTGGACTTCCTCCTCCTGAGGGTCCAGCTGTCTCTGTGGAAACCCCCTTTTCCAAGCCCTTCTGCCCAGCAGATGGTGCACTGGTTTCTCCCCAACTGCTGTTTGGGTTGGCTTTCCCCGGCCAAGGAGGGAATGCCTCTGTCACTTCCTTGTGGCCGACCCAGTCCCCTCTGTCCCAGGGGACCCCTTGGACCCTGCGGTTTATTCCTCCGGGGTTGCAAAATTCTGCCATCATCTTTGCCTTAGCTTTTACCTTTTCCTCATCTCTTCTTGCATATATCTGCTGTGTTTTTCTAATCAATTCCTCCAGAGGCTTATTTTGCCACTCTTCATCTTTCTGTACTCTTTTCTTTATATCAAGCCAGGCTTTAGTAACAAATTGTACCTTCAGCAATGCGTCAAAGGCTGATGCCTCAGGATCCATCCCCCCATGCTTTTGCAAGGCATCCCTAATTCTTTCCAACCAATGAGAAGGGCTTTCATGTTTCTCCTGTTCTAATGACATAGCCTTAGCTATGTTGTTAGTTCTGGGAGTGGCTGATTTAATTGCCCCAATCAAATAAGCACAGTAATAGCGGAGATGAGCCAGACTGACCTGGTTTTTTGGGTCCCACTGGGGGTTAGCCTGGGGAATGGCATCATCCACTGTAGGTACATTAGGTCCAGCCCCCCCCGCTGCTTGTGGATGTTCATCCCCCTACAGCTGCCGAGCGTTCTGCAAAATTATTCATTTCTCTGATGACTCAAACAAAATCCCCAAAAGAAAATCCCAATCCTTCTATGCATAATCCTCATTTCCCAAATATGCCTCTGACTTTTCCCCCACCTCTACAGGATCATCCAAATATGGGGGTAATTCCTTTTTCAACCCCCTCATGTCCTGGGTAATAAGTGGTACACCTACAAACCCAAATCCTCCCCCTTGACCCCCCCAAAATAACATGGCGGAGTCGCATCTGGTTGTCTGTGTTGAGTAAGAAATGACAAAGACTCACCAGAAGGCTGGTTTGCACAGCATCTCACTTTACTTTGAAAAGCTCTCTTTTATACACTGTTTGGATACAGATAGACCAGATTGGTCAATTAATCAATACATTTCACCTGACTGGTTAATTAACAAAAACACCTTTCTTATAAACAATTGTGGGATTAACATTCTCTGAACCTGAGAGAAGCAGTGAGAGAAGCAGAGAAGAGAATGATCAAAACAATTCTTATCTCATTTGCTGCGCCTGTGTTGTGCCAAAGTAGAATGCAATATGGAGATTGTTTACCCAAAGTGATGGTGTTTCATTTCCTTGGCCTATAAGGGCCAAGCGCATGTCCCAACAGTTGATCAGGAGACAGTCACAAGAGTTTTTGCAGTTGAGTGCTCGTGCAGTTTCAGTTTAGATGCAGTGTAATATAGTATAGTGTAATATAGTATTGAATAATATAGTATAATAAAGTCATTAATTAGCCTTCTGATATTAATGGAGTTAGATGCATCATTCTTCCCAGATGTTGGGCAAAAAGATCACTGATAAACAATCTTTAAGAAAAACAGGAAAACGGAGAGTAGGAAAAGAATACCTGCAGTTTGTTTATAATAATAACAAGCTATCATTGTTTATCTTCAACTCCCTAAAGTCTCACAAGCTGATCCTGGGAAAACTTATCTAGTTTTCTCACTCTCCAACCAGGCTGTCACATCCACATCTGGTGTGTCCCTGTCTCTTGGGTATGGGGAGCTTCTGATGTCCTAAATTAAGTTCCTCTTCTAGTTCTAGGGGGAGATATGATATTGTCCTGGTTTAGGGAGAATTTGAGAGAAAATTTCCAAAAGGCCCCGCCCCCAACCCCCCCTGCCCCCCCATCCCCCCCACCCCTGTCGCAACCCCCCCACTCCTGCCACTGCCATCCCCCTTGCCCTTGCATGTCTCCCTACCCCTGCTACCATTCCTGCCGCAGCAGGAGGTCTTCCCCCCTGCTTGCCTGCCTGCTGCAGCCCCAGCAAGCCATGCTGTACGCCCCGTCGTACCTGCAGCAGCCCCTGCCAATCCCACCGCCTCCTCTCCCCCTCCCCCACTTATCCCATGCCCCCATCCCCAGGCTTTGCAACCACCCACCCACCCTCAGAGTTCCCCGAATGGAACCTCCAAGACCCCCCACAGTAGCGCCCCACTTCCTCACGCACCTCAGTCCTGCGCAGGCTGTGGCACTCATGGTGCTGCCATTCCACCTCCACTGCTGCCTCCCTTGAGCCAAGTTCTGCCATGTGCCTCTTAACATTCTCTCCAGTCCCATACACCCCTGCAAAATCTCGCTTCGACATGCCATAAAAAGCATAGGGCACTGCCTGCTCATTCTCAGTCCTCCTCTGAGGACAGCAGTGACAGCGAGTCTTGTTCTGATACAGAGGACATTGATCCATGGGCTGTAATCAAAATGGAAGCAACTCAGGCAGGGAATTGGGAACTGACTCAGAGAATTGCTGCCTTCCCAGTAAATTATATAAAGGGTATTGGAATAAGAATCCCAATATTACCAGTTAGATTGTGCCTGGGCCAGTCTGACCCTTGCTGCTGGGCCAAAGGCAGCAACTACGGTGTATCACCCCAGAGATACCTTGGCTTGCTGGAGATTGCAGCTGGGCACTGAACAAGTCCAGGCTTGTTAGGAACCCCGTTTACCTCAGGAGGAAGATTTCAGGCGATGGTGAAGAGAAAAAGGATGGATTCTGCTGGAGGGTTTAATGTCCAGAGGTTTATTCCATGGTTACAGAGGTCTGAACGTGAGCAACTGCTCCAACAGAATGCCGACCGCATGGTCTCATTCACCTTTTAAGCTCAGGGACAGGGGGAGGGGAGGTACAGGTGAGCCACCAACCAGGTGAGAGGGGCAGGGTCTCAGGGGAAGATGACACCCAGACAGGCCAATGACCTCTGGGCATAGGGGCATCCTTTGAACTTGACCAACCACACGACGCCTTGTTGGAATGTTAAGCCTGATTGACAGGACTCACTCAGCATGGGGGCAAGGGGGAAGGGAGAGAGGTATAGGCACACCTGGGGAAGTGACCTGGAAGTCTAAAACGGGACATTACAGCACACCACAACAAAAGGGAAAAAGAGGTGGGGCCACTACTAGAACAACATGGGAACCTAACACAAATAAAGAACTTGTACAACTACGAAATATAGCCAAAGAACATGGTAGAAGTTCACATATTTTTAGAAATTTCCTGGAAGCTGTCTTCTCAGCACGTTTTACTACCCCAAAGTATTAAAAATATTGACCACTGCCTCCTTTCCCCAGCAGAATATATGTTATGGGAAAGGCATAGGAAAAGAAAATTAAAAACATTATCAGATACCTATGCTACAGATGCTGATAGGCCAGATTTTACAGTTGAACAGCTGGCTGAGGAAGGGGATTTAGAGAAACCCTCTGATCACGCTAACACCTTACCTAAGGCAGCACTACAAGATTTGGCTATTGCAGCAAAAACCTCCTTACCTCTTACCCCAGATAACTCTATTCCTACCCAATACTTTTCTAATATTAAACAAAGAGCAGATGAAACCTTTATCAAATTTGTGGAGAGAATTAAGGATGCTCTAGAAAAACAGAGGGCACAGAGGCAAAAAAAGAACTGTTGTGCAAGCTTGCCATGAGTAATGCTAACGAATGGCGTAAAACAATTCTGAAGGCCCTACCCTTGGATGCAGAACCTACCATAGAGCAAATGCTAGAAATCTGTATGCGTCATTTGTCCACTGAAAATACAGTGGCGCAAGCAGTTGCTAAGGGTATTGCAGAAGGAGTTTCTGGTGCATTTGCAGTAGTGGCTTCCAAAGAGCAGGCCCGCTACTTTCACTGTGGAGACTTTGGAAATTTTATAAAAGACTGTCCAGGCAGGTCACCTACCCGAAACCCCCGTAACACCTACCAAAGACTCCAGAATCAGCAGCACTACCAGCAGCATTCGGGAAACTGGCAGCAGAGCGCAGTCAAGCCCCATGCAAAGACAACAAATCAAAAGCCATCCAGACCCAACCACACATCATCCCAGGAGATTCCAGATCACATGAAGAGGATCCAACACGGAGCGATACAGATGGGAACCCGACACCAGCTGATAACTGCTCTGTCCATTGACTTTAATAATGAAAATGTTTATCATGTTCCCACAGGCAAGCATGGGCCAAAAGGTGGTCCTTTTGACACCTCAATTATAGGTGACACTCTCCATGGCCCAGAGGAAATCTTCGTTGTTCCAGAAGTACAGTGCACTCAGGACAAGAAATCTCTGTCCAGGTGTACTTCACGGACTTACCATTTTTCCTTTCATGGGGAACTCCAATTGCACAAGCCTTTTTACTCCCAAAGAATCACAGGAAACAGCTTCCTCCCAACCCTACAGTAATGTGGGCACGAGTTGTGGGACCAAGTAAGCCTACCATCGAGTGTGGTCTTTCCTGCAGAGGAGAGAAGATCTACTGACCAGGGATGCTGGACACCAGTGCTGATGTGACCATCATCACTTGCTCAGAATAGCCGGCATACTGGGAACTACAACCAGTAGCAGGCATGATTTCAGGGATTGGTGAAGCCACAGTGTCTATGCGAAGCAAGAACAACATCCTCGTCAAAGGGCCTGAAGGCAAGTTGGCAACCATCCATCCATTTGTGGTAAGGGCCCCCATCACCCTTTAGGGCAGGGGTGTTCTATCCCAATGGGGGGCCTCCCTATGTATTCCCAGTCGGGATTTCTAATTGGGGCCACTGAGGAGCACTCACCACCAGATACTCCTCAGCTCACCTGGAAATGCCAAGACCCGATCTGGATCAAGCAGTGGTCCCTCTCTAAAGTCAAACTGTGCGTACTACAAGCCCTTGTAGAAGAACAGCTTACCAATGACCACATTGTTGAGAACAACCAGCCCTTGGAACTCTCCAGTCTTCATACTGCAAAAGCCTGGAACGGACAGGTGGAGACTCCTCCACAACCTTTGTAAAATCAATAAGGTCATTGAGGACATGGGTCCCCTCTGGCCGGGCTTGCCCTCCCCATCGATGCTGCCTAGAGACTGGACACTTGCCATCACAGATATTAAAGACTGTTTCTTCAGCATCCCACTGCACCTTCAGGATGCTCCATGGTTTGCATTTCCATTCCCTCTCTTAACAGAGAGGCTCCACTCAAAAGATACCATTGATGTTTTCTTCCCCAAGGACTTAAGAACAATCCCACTATATGCCAGTGGTATGTTGCTCAAATTCTGTCTCCCATTCAGAACCTATTCCCAGATGCAATCATCTACCACTATATGGATGATATCCTGGTTTGTGCATCAGAAAAAGCTTACTTAGACAAAGCAGTTAAAAAGACCATTGAAACCAAAGAAAAGGCAGGATTTGAGATCTGTGAGGACAAAATACAGTACACCAACCATGGACTTACCTTGGAATCCAGATCCGGGAAAGGACCTTCGTATCCCAGCAGCTCACCATCCGAGACGACCCAAAACCCTGAGAGACTTACACAGTCTGTGTGGATCCATCAACTGAGTATGTCCCCTGCTAGGAATTACAACAGAGGACCTTGCTCCCCTGTTCAACCTTCTCTGTGGCAATGAAGACCTGGACTCTCCATGCACTCTCACAACAGAAGCCCGAGATGCCATCACCAAGGTCCAGGAAGCCCTGTCTTCACGCAAAGCCCATTGCTTCTAGCCCAGCCTGCCTTTCCAGTTCGTCATTTTGGGAAAAGCACTCTGGTTCTATGGACTGATTTTCCAATGGGATACTCAACTTTGAGACCCTTTATTGATACTGGAATGGATCTTTACAAACAACCAACCTTCAAAGACAATTACCACCACCTTCAAAGACAATTACCACCTTCCAAGAAATCATGGCAAATCTAATAAAAAGGCCAGGACTCGCCTCTGCTCTCTTGCAGGATGTGAGTTCACATGCATATACTTGCCATTGACCACTGAGGACCTGGAGCATTTGCTCCAGACCAATGAATATCTCCACTTTGCCCTAGATAGCTACACAGGCCAAATTTCTATCCATATCCCAAAACACAAACTTTTTAATCATGAAGTAACCTGTCATCTGATCCCAAAATTAGTCCAAAGTAAAACACCTCTCAAAGCTCTAACCATTTTCACACATGGCTCAGGGTCATCCCACAAGTCTGTAATGATATGGAAAGTACCTAATACCCAAAAATGGGAATCTGCCATCCAAATAGTGGAGGGATCTCCACAGATAGCAGAGTTAGCAGCTGTTGTCAGAGCCTTTGAGAAATTCAAAGATGAACCCTTAAATCTGGTCACAGATTCAGCTTATGTTGCTGGTATAGCTATGAGAGCACAACATGCTCTTCTCAAAGAGGTTTCCAATCCAAAGATATACCAATTGATTTCTGAATTAACACACTTAATCTCCCACAGAAAGCAACCTTACCATATAATGCATGTGAGGTCACACACTGACCTCCCAGGTATCATCACAGAAGGGAACAGGAAAGCAGATGGCAATAGAAACTGCTAAAGTCCCTAACATCTTTGCCCAGGCAAAGTTGTCACATGCATTTTATCATCAAAATGTACCTGCCCTTATCAGAATGTTCAAGCTCTCAAAAGATTAAGCAAAAGCTATTGTCGCCACATGTCTGAACTGTCAAAACTACCAGATTCCGTCTATGGGGACCAGAGTCAATCCCCAAGGTTTGAACAGCTGCCAGCTGTGGCAGACAGATGTGACTCACTTCCCACCTTTTGGGAGGTCAAAATATGTGCACGTATCGGTCTATACATTTTCTGGAGCAGTATTTGCATCAGCTCATGCAGGAGAAACTACACAGCACACTATTAAGCATTTCCTCCTTGCCTTCGCTACCCTGGGAGTACCAAAGAAGTTTAAAACAGACAATGGACCTGCCTATACCTCTCGTAAATTAAAATAGTTCTTCAGTGAGTGAGGAATAGAACACAAGAAAGGTATACTTGAAAATCCCACAGGACAATCCATCATAGAAAGGACACATCAAACCCTCAATAGAGTCCTCAATCAGCAGCAAAGAGAAACAAAAATCATATCTCCAGGTGAATGACTTTGCAAGGCTCTCTAGGTCATCACCTTCCTAAATTGTACATCAGAGCCTGACCCCCCAATACTTCGCCACTTTGCAAATACCACCCAAGCAAAGCTCACTGAGAAACCACCTGTGCTAGTGAAGGACCCAGAAACACATCAAATTTCTGGGCCTTTCCAGTTGATTACTTGGGAAAGAGGGTATGCATGTGTTCTACTACCATCTGGCCCAAGATGGTACCCAGGAAAAAACATAAAACCATACCTAGGCACTGCAAACACTACTCCCACAAACACTGACAAGAATTCCCCTGAGTCAAATACAAGACCTCCTCAAAACCAGACCAGTTCCACCTGGAGATGAAGTCATCGCCAAATGTCCACATACAGAAGATAAGATCGTCCTATCATGCGACAGCAGACAAAATAGAAAGCGGAACAACATTCTGCTGCATCAAGCCATAAGCCAGACACACCCTGAACACAAAATTGTTCTCTGAATTTTATATTATTACTCCTTTTTACCCTAAAAAGCCCTATTATTCCCCTTTCTCAACTCTTACCAAAAATCCCTAACCTTGTATCCATTCCCCCATCCTTAGCTAATAGTAAAAGAAAAAAAAGGGAGGGGGGGAGGGGAGAGGAATGGAGGAAAGGAACAAGGGAGAAAACCCTAACCCTCCCCTCCCATCATAAAGATAACAAATTTTGCTTATATTCCCTATCAGAAGCCCCATTCCTGTCCAAAGATGAAAACTATCTCTGTTGGTGCTGTCCTCACTGCTGCCTGGATGTACTTCACTGTACTAGATGCCATCGGCTGGATTAGCCCACAGACTAGCCATAATGTTTTGCTTATCCATAGGAAGCATTGATAATCCACTTTCCCTATGTTTGGTAGGAATTCCCTTCGTAGCAGATGACTAGCCCATCTATAACTCAGAGCTCCTCCGCACCACAGGTAAGAGACCCAACCTGGCAGATACTTGGGACGAGTGGACAAAAATATTGCCCAATGCTCTAGAGGAACCCCAAGAATTGGACCTGTTGGGGTCCTCCAAGGCAACATACTGTGTCAAATTTTCCTTTAGATGTCTGAAAAACAATTGGCTAGAAATTGACCAGACAAAAAACACCAAAAAAACATATCACCAATTAACAAAGCCTGTAACTATCCCAATTGGTGTAATTACACGGCTCATGTGATCTCTGTATCCTCTGTCCTCCCCAAAGTATTACCCAAAGGAAAGTGTCGCTGTCGAGGTGGTCACAACACAAAGCAGAGACCACAAGCAGTCTCAGATGGCAACTCTTTATTATTGAACATGGCTGACCTTTTATACACTTTGCAATTGTTTATGCTTCTTCTACCCTAACTATTGGCCACAATAAGTCAACATAAAACTATTGGTGAAAAGTTACAGTGACTTCAACTAACTTTCTAAAAATACTTTGTCCAGCTGCAAAGTTCTCTTGTCTTTCTTCAATTCCTCACTTCTCTCAGTGTCCTTGGTTACAGTCTTGGTGAGCGCTCCTTATCAGCTTCTTCTTGCTTCTCAGCTTCTTCTCGCTCCTTTAGCTAACAGGCCTGCTGTTAGCCCCCTCCACAGGAAAGTTTCTCATCTGTGGTGACAGAGTATGGGCTGGGATCCCTTCATGACTCCAGGGAGGTCCCTGTACCCGTGGAAAACTTTTTACCCTCACACTAAATATCACCTTGTTACATAATCGGAAAAAAGAAAGTGAATTAAAATGCCACAAAAGATCCTACACAGAATTTGATGAAAATTGTGATCCCAAATTATACGATTGGAACAAACCAAGAAAGATCACTGTCTCTCTATTCCTACCATGGGTAGCTGCAGCTAAAGCCCTTGGTGAAATGAATCACCTCAGGTGCTGGCTCAGTAAGCAAGCCAACGCTATATTGGCTGCCCTGAGTGACCTTTTAAAGGAAGAAGAAACCACAAGACATGCATAATTCCAAAATCGAACAGCAATTTACTTCCTTCTGCTTGCCCACAGACACAGCTGCCAAGACTTCAAAGGGATGTGCTGCTTCAATCTCTCTTCATGCTTGGAATCCATCCACGCAAACATCCAGAAACTGAAGGAACTTGTGAAAGACTTAAAAGTAGAAAACAACCCAGACTGGGTCAATGACCTTTTCAGTCAATGGGGATTAACAGGATGGGTTGCATCTTTGGTTAAGGGGATGTTGTGGATTTTAATTGTAATTGTCATTGTATTAGCCATGTTCTCATGCCTTTTCCATTGTTTTAAAAGAACTATAGGAAACGCCTTTTTACTCAATACAGAAAGTGGAATTGTAGCAGGCACAGGGCCTGCAAGGCCTCCCTGGTGGTCAGTTGCCTAAGATAAGAAATGCCTAGCCGTGATGACTGGACCTAAGAAGCCCCTCTTCTGCCTTTGGATCCTTGTTATCTCTCTGTAAGACGATAGGTCACTTTTGCCTCGACCCTTACTATTGGACTGTTTCCAAAACTCCTATACCCTATATAAACCTCTATTTCTGCCCAGTTTGGCAGAAGAGCTGTCACTGAGACCCTTTGCAGAAGATACCAATAAAGACATCTCTGTGGAACCTCATTCAGTGCTTCTCCTCTCTCTCCCTGCATCTGCCAAAGGCACTTAGCAAGCTAGGAGCTGAAATCACTAATGAGCTGAGAATCACTAAAGAGCTGATCTCACTTAAGAACTGAGCTTGCTAAGATTGCCTGTGGCCCTGGAGCCTGCCTGAGGGGCCAGGACAGGTTGTGCTTAACTGGACTTCTCTGTCTGGGACACCCACGGCAGCCATTTTCGGGGAGACCGTGAAAACCCCGGAGCTTCCTCAATATTTAACAACCCTCGCCCTCCTCCTTCCGCCCAGACTACTGGGTTAATTTCTCCCATATCCTGTTCAGTTAATAACATTATTTGGAGTACCATCCTCCCCTCCTTTGGCACTATTCCAATTCCCATCTTTACTTGCAGGTCCCGCCCCAATAAGTTACAACCTAGTTTCAGCTTATAAAGGAACTCAGCCCTTCATTCCTTTCAATTACCTTTTATAATTAGGCCTTATACAACCTGGGCTCCAAACAGTTCCCCTTTTGCTCCCTGCACTTGGCAGATCTTTTTGCTTAGCTGAGTCCCTCTGAGGAGCTTTGTCACACAGGATCTATCAGCATCTGTGTCCACTAGAAACTCATATTCTTCGCTCTGGGGGCCAATTTCTAAGTTTACCAGGAGCTCTATCTGGTGTCTGATCTCATCTCCCAGAGTGTAGAGCCCCTGACACCCCTAATCATCATTTCTTCTCAGAATCTCCTCCAGGGTGTCCTGTTCTTTCTCAATTGCTTCATCCATTTGTAATTTTTTATAGGACCGCTTAATGTGCACTTTTTTGCCACAGTAATAGCAATACACATCATTTAATGGTGGTCTTTTCCATTTGCCTAGCTTCCCTTTCTTTTCTGCCCCCCTTCTCAGCTCCCCTCTTCCCACTCCTACACTTTCTCTTGCTACCAGCACCATAATTTTTGCTTTTGTCCTGTTCTTCTTCTCATCTCTCCTTAAATAAACTTTTAGGGCTTCCCTTAACAGATCATTAATTCCCCTTTCTTGCCAGTCTTCTAATTTTTCTAATTTCTGTCTAATGTCAGGCCAAGCTTTGGTAACAAACTGCACTTTTAATAATACTTGGCCCTCTGGTCCATCAGGATCAATGTTGGAATGTAACTGAAAATTTTGTTTTAATAGATTTAGCCATGGCCCCGGGGACTCATCCTTTTCCTGACTCCCATCAAATGCCAATTTGGTATTGCTACTTTTGGGTACAGATTCTTTTATGCCTCTTATAATTAGAGTCCTGTAGTCTTGCATATTTCTCTGGCCCTCTTCCTGATTGGGATTCCAATTTGGGTCTGCTACAGGGAGTTTTTGCTCATCTGGAGGTCCCATATGATTTTCCTTCTCCCAGATCTTTATCCCTGTTGACCTTATGAGTCGTATCTCCTCTGGGCAGAAGAGGATGTTCATAATAGAATGCAGTTCCCCCCAGGTATATATATTGGGGCCTAGGAACTGATCTATTTGCTGTGTGGTGCCAATGGGATCTTCCACCAGGTTACCTAGCTTCTTCGTGAATGTCCTTACTTCAGAAGCTGTCAGGGGTGCATTTAAAAAATCTATTCCTCCTACCCCCCCCACCTAGTGGAACTTCTCTCAGAGGAAACAGCCTGTCCGGATTTACCTCTGGCCTTACACCACTTTTTGATCTGGTATTACAGCAAGGGCCAGTGTCACCCTGGTTTTTTAAGATTTTCTAAGCCTTCTGATGTTGACATTCTTGTAGTGAAGTTTCTCACACACTTTCTGAAAATAACTCATTGTTTTGCATTCCTTTATGGAGGAGGAGAGAGTTGATGGACT
This sequence comes from Melospiza georgiana, assembly GCF_028018845.1. NCBI lineage: Eukaryota > Metazoa > Chordata > Aves > Passeriformes > Passerellidae > Melospiza > Melospiza georgiana. The sequence continues at coordinate 1,596,394 of NC_080464.1, read as the reverse complement.
GTTGGCTTGACCAGTGTCATTGGAGAGGTGTCACTGTCACCCTCCAATCCGCTGTCACTTTTGGAAAACTATAAATGTTGGAGTCAGAAAATAAACTTCCCTTTTTTCCTTCACCTTGAGAACAGTGGTGTGCTTGTGTTCTTTTGTGTCCTATAGTGACAGGCCAGCATCTAAAAGGTCATTTGACTGGCTCACTAGTTCTTTGCTATTATTTTGAGAGGTTTCAGTTGTTAGGTTGGAGGATATATCTAGAGGTTTTTTTCTCAGGAAAGGTGTTGTCTCCTGACTTACAGGCTGAGCATGCTGCAGGTTAGTGGGTGTAGGAGGCAGCAGGGAAAAAGCATCAAGGGGTGGATATATACAAGGGACTGGGGCTTCTTGGAGGGGGTAAAAATGACATGGAGATTCTCTGAGGAGATAGAGGAGAGGCAGGGATCACTGGCAGGGATAAAGATAGGTTTTGAGAAGCGGGAGGCTGGGTGTTAATTGGGGATTGGCTTGATAGTTTGGAGGGAGAGTTGGTGGAGCTACATAGTCCAAGGGATCCCACCTTTTTTTAATAACTCGTTTTCTTTATCCTTTCCTTTTGATTTCTACTCTTTATCCTTTTTTAGTTTGTATATCTTAGAATCTCCTTCTAAGAATTTGACCCAGCAAGTAATATACTCTACTGCTTCTGAATTAGGGTTTTCTTGGTTACACACTTGCTGATATAATAAATTACATAACCACATATCTCTACTTCCATACTAGGGTCACTTTAAGGATTTCTGTTGTAATATCCTCTTTGGCCAATGTTCCACACAATAAAAAACCATCCTCACTTGATCTAACTTTTTAGTTGTTTCCCACTTATTCCAGTCATCCAGTATATCACCAAGGAGGCTTCCAGGAGGAATATTCTTATTCTTTTTCTTTGGTTGCCCCCCTCATCTACTGTGGGTCTGACCCATAGTGACTTTTAGTTACAATAAGCTTTCAGGCTGGTAAATAAACTGTTTACAGTTGCCGGCCCCTTTAAAAGTTCTGTTTCACTCTTTTTTAACTTGAGAGAGAATATCTCCTAATCTCTTTCTGTTTATGCAGAAAGGTCTGAAGCAATCAACTTAGGTGCCCCTGGGCACTCTTATCTGGCATTCTTATCTAAGGAGCACTTCCACCTCACTCTGCAGGAGGGACATTTTTATCTCACATTCATTCACACATCCATTCACACATCAGGCCTGTTCATTCATACTTCTGGACTTCTGCTTAGTCAAGTTTTTGCTTCTTGTGCCTCGCTTACCTGGACTATGTAAGGTACTTTTTTTGACACTCCAGAACCTTAAGTACTGATACCCCTAAGTTTCCCCACTGACTTAGGTTCAGCACCCCAGAAATTCCCTTTTCTTTTATTGAACAGAGGAAGGAAATGTTAGAAAACCTCAGACTTACACAAAGTGGATCCCTGTTGCCAGAGAATCACTGGTCCATGTAGGCCCCCGCCCTGACCCCTTTCACTTCCCCTGAGGCTTGGCTATCCCTCTTCCCTAGAGATAACCTCAGAGTTAGGGGTTCGGACCTCCGCACTGAAATAAACAGGGCCAGGAGACTTCTTCTCCTGTGTAATGCCTTTATTAAAAAGTGATCAGCTCAGGATTGGGCGGCTCGACGGGTCTGCAGCGTCCGTCGTCTCCCAGGGCAACTCAGAGGAGGAGGATATGCGCAGCTTTGTCCACCAGGGGCAGAGCTGGGGATCAGATCCTCTTGGGAGCCTTCAGGGCTTGATCCCATAAGATGTTGCCTCGGTCCGGGTCTCCAGACCCCCCCAGTCCTGGCTCGGGGGATCTCGAGGACAGGGTGAGGAACGATGAAGGTTTCCCGCATCTCTGCAGGCTCAGCACTTGGTTCCTCACGTCCAAACATCACTCCAGTCTCTCAACTCTTAGGTGGCTCGTTGTTTTTGGGGTTTCTCCATGAGTTTGGAGATGGGGGTCCCACAAAGCATTCTGGTCTTGCGAGTCACTTTGCATAACCCCCCCCCCCACCTTCTCAGGTGTCTTCCCTATTCTGAGAAAGGTAAAACTTAGCTTCGGGCAAGGTCCCCAACCAGGAGAACGGCCATTACCTCGCCCCAGCCAGGGCTTTTACTAATACAAAAACAACCATTAACGACAACGACCCGTGATTACAATAACAAAACACACAGAACTTGGGCAGGGCCAGTGGTCTGGCTGCCTTTTTGAAACTTTTCCTCATAAAAAAAATATTAACCGAGTTTTTGTTCATAACACGCACCTTGCCCAATCTGGACTTCCCACACCCCCCCCCGTACCCTGAAGGACGGACCACATGACTACCCCTTGCAGCCATGGAGCTAAAAAGTCCTACGATACTGTAGCCCCCCTCGCCTTGGGATCAGCCTCTGGGCTTCAGCACCGCCGCTGAGTCTCTCGAAGGACCCTAAATCTGGTCGCCTCTGGTGTCAGTTCACCTGTGAGGCTGTCTGCGTGTCATTCAAAACCTTTGCCACAGCCCCCACCCTCCCAGGAAGCTGAAGCTGATTTGAGTGTCACTCACCACGGCCCTCCACACACTCCGAGAGCAATGGCTTGTCAAGCTTTAACGGGCCCTGCCCCCAGGTGCCAGAACAAGGAGGGTTGGGGGGGCACCTCACTCAGTCTTCCCTCTTTTGCTTCCCTCTGTTCCAAGTTGGTCTCCTCTTGGAGAACTCGGAACTGTGGTAATAGGAGGTCCACACTCACTTCAGGGCTCCGATCCACTTGAGCTGCTGGCCCCGTCTCAAACGCTCTGCACACACACACTCCCCCGTCTCCCCTCGGGCCCTCCCCCGGCCCGTGGATGGGTGATACTTACTGGCTCCGCTGTGCCTCACGCGTACCTCAGGCCTTTGTCCTCGGATACCAACACAAGGTTCCTTCGTTGTGGACAGGCGGCTGTCCTGTCCTTCGCTTGAGCGAGGTTGTATCTCGGCGAAGCCCTCAAACTGTTAAAAACAGGACTAGACTCCAGGTACTAAAAGTGATTTCAGCATTTATTATAATAAAAAGAAAGGACCAAACACAAATTGGCCCACGAAAAATGCTGTGTCCCACAAAAACGCAAAGTTTGAAAGCGTTCACTCTTGCGGCACCAGCTGTAAGCAGTCGAGCTGGGCCGCTTCTGCTGCGGGACAGGCTGATTGCAGGCTTTGGCGCAGATGCAGACGCAGAGAACGGGGTCCCTGAAGGCGGCGGAACCACCGGGGGGGCTGGTGGGGGTGGTAGGGCCGGCAGGAGCACATCTCCCGCTGGGCTGGATGCAGAGAGAGAAGGCACAGGGGCAGCAGCAGCTTCTGCTCCTGGGTCCAGGATCGGCCACACAGGCGGAGTCAACTGAGCTGTCAGAGTCAGCCCGGGAGGCAGTGTGACAGCCGGCGGGGGCGGCGCAGCCCCGGGGTTGGCCCCCGCCGGCACCACCTGCACTGTTGTCGTGAATTCAATTGCCGGCTGCAAAGCAGAGGGACCGGGCGGGCTGTCCAGCGCAGGGCTGCCGACTGCCTCTCTCGGTGGGGGCAGGAGCGCAAACGCGCTCTGCAGTGCTGCTGAACTGTTGCTGTCAATTGCATTGCCTGGCAACACGGTGAAATCGGCGAGGAGTGGTTCCAGGTGCAGCAGCGCAGGCACAGTTGGCAAAACAGCCGGGGCCACGGGCGGGGCTGCCTGGGGAAGCCGCTGCGCCCAGGGGACTGGCCGGGGCAGCCCCATGGGCCCGGGAGGAGGCGGGGCCCAGGGCAGGGCTGGCCCGGGAGGCGGAGTAGCCGGCCCACACTCCCCCCGAGGGGAAGGAGGCGGGCAGAAAAACGGCTCAGTTCGAGCATGCTCCAAAGGAGCAGAAAAAAACTCCCTCAGCCGTGGGCAAAGCCTTGCTCCCCCGCGATGCAGGGGGACTGGGAACCAGCAGTTTGTGTCCTTGGACAGCTTTCTCTCCTGCTGGGTTTGTCAGGGGAGCACAAGCTCACTGCCTGCACTCGGTGATCAGCAAACTCTCTCAGTTTCAAAACCGAGAAGAGAGTTGCAAACACCAGATAAATTGGGGGAAGTTCAAGACCCCAGTCAAATGTCTCCTCAAAATAGAATTCCATGCATTCCCATACATTTAAATCGAGGGAATATATCAATTCTGTAAAAAATCCATGGAATTTTGTCCACCTGAAAAACTCATAGAAATATCTCTTCACCATATGAACTCTGTCCTCAAGATCCCATAAAATCCAGAGGGTAATAACTTTCTCCTCTGAAGAAGAAAATGGAACCTTTGTTTCCAAAGGTACCTTTTCCCAAATTTCAGCCCACGTTTTGCATAGGGCAGTATTTTCAGGAAGGGAAGAGTTAACAGTACCTCGTGACAGTGTCCTCTTGGCTTCAGCAGACTGCTCTGTGTTGCAAAGGTTTCCGGACATTCTGTCTTGGAACTTCAGAAGGTTCTTCTGTGGTCAGCCTTGGCTGTGAACTCTGCCCGAATTCAGGGTCTTCAGTTCTTCAGCTCCAGGCTAGAACCCACTCTGTGGTCACCTGTGTGGTGACCATCAATGCCACTCACTCGAGGTCACCAAATGTGGTGGTGTTTGCAGGGGTCCCAGGATGAGGGAAGAGATGAGAATCTTGACTCCATGTTTCAGAAGGCTGATTTATTATTTTATTATATATATTATAGTAAAAAGAAAATTATATATTAGAACTATCCTAAAAGAATAGAGAGAAAAGGATTTCATCAGGCTAGCAAAGAAAGGAATGGAATGATAATAAAATCTTGTGACTGACCAGAGTCCCAATACAGCTGGACCTGTGATTGATCATCAAGTAGAAACAACTCACATGGACCAATCAAAGATGCACCTGTTGCATTCCACAGCAGCAGATAATTATTTTCTTTTCCTCTGAGGCTTCTCAACTTCTCAGAAGAAAAAATCCTATCAAAGGATTTTTCAGAAAATATGTCCGTGACAGGGTGGGGGGGTCCAGGTTCCTCTAAGTGGAGCAGCAACAGTGCTCTGAGCAGCTCCCAACACTTTTGAAAGTCCTGAGAGGGGCCTAAGGCAGCCATCAGCCGAAGGGAGGTAGGGAAACAGCACAAGCCCTGCCCCCATGGAGTTCCTCCAACTGCAGCAGACACAGCCTCCCTCCTTGCACAGCCTCCAAAAGGGCAGCAAGGGGGGGAGGGGGGGTCTCACGGGGCTCGAGGGGCGGCTCTAAACAGTGGCGTCCCTCCCCCACACCCGCAGCGCCCCGTCCTTGGTGCCGGCAGCCGCTCGGTTCAGGATGGGGTGGGGCAAGGTCAGACGCTCCTCCAGGAGATCTTATCACCGGCTTCTCAGGCAATGAAGAATACAGAGTTAATAAATCTATTCATTTGTTGAGTTTGGGAGGGAGTGGAGGACAGATGACTGGGGTGGGAGTACAAACAGCTTGGCTTGTTCTTCAATTTGTCTTTTCTGTGAATGTGTTTCGGCAGAAGTAACATATTTTCACTTAGCATTCAGTTTGATTAATTGCTGTGCCAAAGAAAGGCACACAGGCTTAACACAGTCCTTCAGAGACACACCGAGGAGCACCACCAGCCTGTCTCCCATGATAACAGACCCTGGAGAAATCCCCACAAAAGCAACTCCAGCAGACTCCTCAGTGTAAAAAAATGCATATTACATGATTGACTCTTCGCAAATATTAAAACGAATACCCTATGTGTTATGTTGGAAAGTTATGTTGTATTAATCTCTTTTAAGTAGTGTGGTACACATAGTTTTTAGGCTATAGCATAATATTAAAATAGAAACTATGTGATGTAAGATACTTTTTGCAACTAGCTCAAGGAATGAAAAAGATAACCAAGAAATTCTTCGCATTATCCTATCTGGATAGAGATAACAGCAACAGACACGAAGATCCCAAGGGAAGAATTATTGCCTCCTTATTGGGAAAGCTCAGACTTTGAGGAACCAAGAAGGTTGATTTATAAGATGAGGGGGGGAAGCTAAAATTAAGCCAAAACACCTTAGTTTGAAAGGAATGTTTGAATAATTTATGAAATATATGAATATGCAATAGGCTATTGCTTTTAAAGGGGTAATCCTTTGTTAGCAAGGTGTGCCTTTTGGTGGAGTGCAAGGCACCCAGACATCTGTAATTCTTTACTTTTTATTGTCTATTATTGTCCTAATTTTATTACTATTTTCATTACTGTTTTCATTGCTATTAAACTTCTAAAATTTTAACAAAAGTGAATGGCATTTTTCACATCAGGGTAAAACACATTCTCAAGCTGAATCCCATCTTTCTGCTGTTCCCCATCAACTCCCATTTCTTGTTGTGTCTTCCATACTCTAAGGGCAGTACTGGCATCAGTTTCAAAGTCCTATGATTTTTCCACAACAACACACCATGAAGGGCATAATTAAAAGCCTGAAAATCCTTCTTCTTCAGCAAAACTTTAAAACAGTTTGTCTTCCCTTACTAACTGATTCTCCCTTATGTTCCCCAGTGGCTCACCTTTATTCCAGGTGTCAAAGTTTGGTCCAGACCTACAGCAGCTCCCCGTGCTGCTTTACACTTCACTGGAGCTCCCCGTCTTCCCCAGTGGCTCACCTTTATTCCACATGTCAAAATCAGTCTCGTCCAGATTGGCAGCATCTCCCTGCTGCTCTCAAAAGCTGTACTGGGCCCTGTCTCTGGCTGCATCTTACCCCACAGCCCAATTGCCCAATTGCATTCACGGTCAGTGGTCACCATTTGTCGTAGTCGAGACGGTCACAATACAAAGCAACACTCCATTTTCAGAAGGCTTCAGACTGGTTTTATTATAGCATGCATGCTTTTTATACATTTTTACAAAACTCATGAGTTTACACTTTACTCATTGGTCACAAAAGACAAAGTGCTTATTGGAATAGACAGTTGCAGGTTTCTCTTATTTATCCTTCTTTCTTTCTTGGTTTCTATGTCAATGACCTTGGTAGAAAATTCTTTCAGTAGCAAACATGGATCCTCTTATCAGACTTCTCTATGGCTCACAGAAGTCGTTGTAAAACTTCTTCCACACCAAATAACTCTCATTGCCTGTGATGTTATCATATCATAAACAAATGTCACACTGTACATCAACAGAGCAACCCTTATCCCTCTCCCTACTTTGACAAATATAATCACAAGGACTGCATATGAGAATATATACAGGGCTAGGTACCACACCCACATGAGTAGATTAAGTAACATTGTAACCAGGGAGTTCTGTACCCAATGCACAAATACTTCAATGAAAATTGTTATTTCAGTTTCTCTCTCAAGCCTCACATTGGGCGCCAATTGCATGTGCTGGTTTTAACAATCATCTGGGAACTCAACTCAGAAAAAGCCACTCCCTTTTCCCTGACCCTTCCATTAATGAAGGGACAATAAGGAGAGATTATAAACGGAAAATACCAATTTACTAAAGTTGCAATAACCACAGCAGAATCAATTGCAGAAAGTACACAAAACCCAGAGGCTAGTTTGTCTGAATAAAGGGGTTGTGCAGATGCTGGGTGAGCTCGGTCCTCTGCAGTTGCTTGCACTGCTGCCTCCAGCTCTGCCTCTCAGAGCTGTCCACTTCAACACCACAACTCCATATTAGCACTCTGGAGGACAAATGGGAGGAGGAAAACAAGCTGTCAAGCAGTAGAAAGAATCAAGTTCATTGCAGTTTAAGGGGACAGTCCACTGCACTTCAGAGACCAAGACTAGAACAAAGAATTTCCAGTTTCTGGCCCTGGCTTTTTCCTGCCTAAACCATGCTGCCCCAGCAATGAGGTGGGTGGTATTAAATAAACAGTGCTATAAACTCCACTCTCTTTTCTCTGTAACCAAGACACAAATGAAGGCACAAACATGGGGAAAGCAAGGTTTTGGTATCCCAAGTTCATGCTCTCACTATGAAATCTTCAGTGGGATGGAAACATTTGGAGTGAGTCCTCGAATTCCAAGACTGGGTTTGAGACAGATTTAACAGATGAGATGGTAGAACTGCTACCTCTCATACAAATGGAGGGGCAGCAGGATCTGCCAGATGGTGAGTTACAGATCACACACACATACCCTGAAGGAGTTAAGGGAACTTTTAGAGATCTATCAGCAAAAGTGTGGGGAAAGCCATCTTACTGTGGATTTTGCGAGATTGGGATAGTGGTGCTGCATGTATCCACTTATTAATAGGTGAAAAACATCTGTTAAGTCCTACAGTCAGTGACAATCAGATACAACAGGGATATGCTCAGTTACAAAATATCAAGGCTCCAGACAGGCAGGATGTTGCTGCACCTATGCTATATCAGTGGTTGTGTGATGCAGTTTTAACAGCATATGCAGATACTGCCAAATTAGTGTCATCCCTTGGAAATTGGTGTACAATGGAAGAAGGTATTAGTTTCTTGCAGTAGATGGGGATTACTCATGTGCTAATCACAGGACCTAATCCAGATGGGGCAGCAGTAACAAAAAGTATCATAATGCAGCTTTTGAGAGGGGTGCCTGTTTCACTGAACCCCTTGATTATAGCAGAAGTCATGAATGCTACTGCTGATTGTGCTGGTTTGACCAGGAAGTGGGAATTCTGGGATGCTGTGGTCAAACCAATGGGTGCTCGTGCTCAGATTTTGATATTGGCACCTGATGTGGCACGTGGGGTTTGGACACACCTCTGAGAACACACAGGGGTTAAAAACCAGAGCTTCGTCCCTGGGAGTTTCTCTTGGGACTTCCGTCGGGAAAGGTTTTGGATCTCTCCCCCTGTCCCAGCTGCTGGCTGGGCAGGGGGAGGGGAAAAGCCACGCGGCCATGAGGTAGGCCCAGCCCAAGGATGGAAGGGTGAAAGAGACCAAGAGACATTGGGCAGCCACCCCCCCCCCCCCACAGGAGAGAGAGAGGGAGAGCCAGCGTCTGAATTCGATAGCGGTGCTGGCCCAGGAGGAGAAGGCGTGGGAGTTCCGGAGCTCTGGGACAGGCAGAGACTGAAATTTTTAACCCTTTTCTTGCATGATTGAGACCTTGCAAAATGCTGATCCTCCTGGAGCTGAATGAGAACAGAGATAAGTGATAAGAGGGAATGGGCCACGAGGGAAGTGCAGGAGACTCTTAAGTGGGGGAGAGATGATGGAGTGGCCTTTTGGCTGGACTTTTCTTGTGTGGCCATAGACTGAACCATTTTTTTCCTGTGACACAGAGACTGCATTTAGGGGGAGGCAGTGCCTCAGAACCAGGAGGGTTCAGTATGAGTACCCCTCGGCCCCAGGGGGTGAAAAATTGGGGGGGACAGATGTCCCGAAGGAGAGACTATGCCTTTTTGAAGTGAGACAAGGCATCCTTGAAAGACAACCCTAAAAGCAGCTCTGGTCCATGCACAGTGGTGAGAGCACTGGGCATGGAAGGAAGATGTCACAATGGCAAAGGACTTTCCGGGCGGTGCTGAGTGACGTGGAAACACACGAGGTTTTAACATGTTTCCAGGGGAAGCCTATGGTGCAAGAAGGACTCCTCTCCTCTTCATGAACTGAAGATTGAGTATTCTAAAGGGTGGTGCCAGACTGAGAGTTGGTGATTTGGGGGAATTTATGGCATTGGGAAATTTGGTCGGGGGGAGGAGGAAGGTGCTTTTGTAAGGTTTTCATTTTTTTTTCCTTATAGTTTTTTTTCCTCTTCTTTTCTTGTAGTTTAGTTAATAAAGTTTTATTTATTTCTAAACTGGAGCCTGCTTTGCTTATTCCTGGTCACATCTCACAGCAGACACCAGGGAGAGGGTATTCTCATGGAGGCACTGGCTTTATGACAGGGCTAAACCATGACACTGATATAGGTGCCCTAGCAAATACATCAAGGGAAATTTGGGTTGCAATTTCAGAACCAGCTGTGCAGGTGGTGAATAAAAAAAAGCCACCAAAACCAAAAACAGTTACCTCACATGTGATGAGGAAACAAATGTGGAATGATCTTGTGGAAGTCAGTGTTCCACGATCAGAAACAAATGGGATTACATCATGAGAAGTGTTTAGTCATTGGCAAAATTAATGCCTACAAAAAAAAACTCTTCCGCACTGAACTGCCACCTCACAGTGAGGCACTACCTAGCAAATGCCAAAACAGCAGAAACTGAGTAGGAAGAAAGTTGTTTGCCAATGGACCAATAGAATTAGTCTTTATGCCATCTGCTTAATATCACATTGTGAGTGAACAGGAAGCCTGGCACTGCAGAAAAGCCCTGAGAAGCACGAAAGGAAGCAGATTACACATGATCCGAAAACAGAAAAGGCGTCCTTGTTTCTTCAAAACCTGCAGACCTTGGGAAAAATAACAAACTGTCAGGCCAATGGATTTATTACAGACCTGAAAGCAGGTTGTGTGCAAAGAACTGAACACAGATTCTCACATGAAGAGTATAAGTACTGTCTTAACTCTGCAATAAGCAGATTCATTTGGTCTCAGCTTTTGAGTCTTGCATTCATGCGCTACATCACATTTCAATTGCTCCCCTAAGAAGCGAAAAAAATGTTATTCTCAAGACACACCAGCATCTATGCAATAGTTAAAATTGAAATAATAAAACTGTAGCATGGGTCAACATAAAAAAAAAAAAAAAAAGATCAGATGCAATCTTGCACATAATAAGTCCTGATGACTAAATATCGGTGAACTTTTGCCTGACGTCTGGGAAGAATGATGCATCTGACTCCATGATATCAGAAGGCTAATTAATTATTTTATAATACTATATTATTCAATACTATATTACACTGCATCTAAACTGAAACTGCACGAGCACTCAACTGCAAAAAATCTTGTGACTGTCTCCTGATCAACCGTCGGGACACGCGCTTGGCCCTGATAGGCCAAGGAAATGAAACATCATCACTTTGGGTAAACAATCTCCATATTGCATTCTACTTTGGCACAACACAGGCGCAGCAAATGAGATAAGAATTGTTTTGATCATTCTCTTCTCTGCTTCTCTCACTGCTTCTCTCAGGTTCAGAGAATGTTAATCCCATAACTAAAAGTTAACTATTTAATGATTTCACAACTATGCTTCACAACTATTCCTAAGACAACATCTTATTTTCTGAGTGTTAAATGTCTCAACAGAGATCAATCTTGAGATACTGTACACATAACTTTGTGGCTTTTTAAAAAAGCTCTGAAATATCAACATTTATTCACACATGGTTTCTTATTTGGGGATATTTAAAGCTTTAATTTCATTTAAATTGTCAAACATTTTAAAAGCTAAAGCTTATGAAATTGTTACACACTCTTGAAATGGTTAGAAATAAAGTTACATCTTAAAGTTGAAACATAACTATGGCATCTAACTAAAGGAAAACTGATTCCAACTATTAGTCAGTTATTTCTTTTATTTATGAAGTTTTAATCAAGACTGTCCTTGAAGAATCTGTTTATCATAGAATTCCAGAATGTAACATTTTGCATATAGTCTCACAGGAGATGTTCTTGGTGCATTATTCATTACCATGAGTAACCTTTTCCCTTTTATTCAAGTCATAATGAATGAACTATGACCTTTCATTCCTGAATTATGTTTCTTAATCAAGCTCCTTGTTTTAGAAGGATTGCCCTTTGAATTCCTCAAGAACTACTATAAGTTAACTGATATGAAACAAAGACCCTTATTTGATCTTTTCATTTTAACTGTAGACTATTTTTTTTAAGTTTCAATGGGAGGCATGTCAGAAACTGGCTAGATCTTACCATAAATAAACAACTTATTTATCTCCTAACTAATAACCTTGCTGCTACTGGAAAGCAAAAACTGTCCTTTCTGTCCTGTGGTGTTGTAATCCACAGATGTGCTTACAGTACAGTAGAAATAACCGTATACTGGCCTCAGAGTTCTTCTACTAAACATGATATGTTATCACAGGAGAAAAATGATCAGTTCACATATTTTATACAAAAATCAGGATTGGAGGAATTTGTTAATTTATTAGCGACATGTAGTTAGTTAGCAATCAATGAGCTATTATATTCAGGATTCAGCAATAAAAATAAAACAGATGCATAAAAATGCTGATAACCCAAATATGCATATCATGCATACAAAATGTTTATTATAAACGTACAAAACCAACCTCCTAAAGCAACCCCCTCCAAAAGCTCTCATCACAGACACATGAATGTAGTTACATGCATGTCGAAACCCAGGACATCCCTCTGGCTGTCCGGAGCAGCCAAGACCCCTGCCAGGGGTCTCAGAGACCCTGGCACAGAGCCCAAAATGCCTGTGGTTTTGATTATGACCCGTGGAGCAAATTACTAACCTTATATGAAGATCAGCAAGCCACAACAGTTTAGGTAGAATAATAGTGAAGTTATCACGGGGTGGAAAACTAGATTTGGGGGTTTTTGGTATGGGGGTTCAGGAGGCAAGATGGAGGGAACTGGGCATGTCCAGCCTTTCTCCTTCTTCTTCTTGGCCTCCATCTTCTGCTGTGATGTTGGCACTTACAGATTGGTTTAGAGTAGAAGCTCACTGTCTAACATAGGTGATAGGTATTGGAAAGTAATTGCAAACATTGTATATGCAGTTTTTAGTGAAAAGACATAACACCGCCCTGGAGGCAGGCAGTGTGCCTGGAACTGTCCTGCTGGACGGACCTCGGCAGGGCAGGAGAAAATTTTTTATAGATAAGATGCAATAAATAACCTTGAGACCGAGAAAATAAGAGCTCTGACTCCTTCTTCAAGCACTGGACTGGGAAAAGAGACTTTTAACTTTTTTCAGGGTCACTCTGACAAGCTAAAGATCCCGACACATGCACACATCTGTCTAGCTTTGAAAGACAAATGTCTGCCAAGGGAGGTGGGAACTTCCTTTGAAATAGAGGATATAACTCCCTTCTTTCTGAATTATTATAACTTTGAAACTAAGGGTTTTCCAGGCAAAGATATGGGAAAAGGAATAGCAGTTATTTACTAGCATGTATATGGACAATAAGGCAAACAAACAATAAAAATGGCAGCAACAACAAGCAAAATCAGAAACCTAGTAACAGCCTTCTCTCAGCTGCAGGCACTTTCTCCTTTGGTGTAGTTACTGTTGCAGTGGGCAGGGGTGCTGGTGGCTCCTGGCAAGCAGGGGGGGTGCAATGATTCCCCTGCACCTGCAGGGGGCACTCTGATGTAACGTCGATCATCTCTCTGCATGTGGAGGATGGTGGGCGCAGCAGGTGGAAGGGATGGAAAAGGAGCTTCCATTACAAACCCTCAGAGGCAGTGGGTTGTGGATGCCAGCCAGTCAGGGAGAGAGAAACGGCAATCGCTTCCCACAGTGGCTTGTGAGAATTTTTAGGGAGTTGAAGGAATGTGATAAACTTGTTAGCATAAATAATCTGCAGGTGATGTTTTTCCACCTTGTTTTCCTGTTCTTCTCAAGGACAGTGTGTGAGAAAGATGTTTTTATTAACTAGCCAATCAAGTGGAATGTATCGTATTGGCCTATAAAAACTGAAGAATCTTTTGTAATAAACCCTTCTTTTCTCCTCTTGCATTTGGGTCCTTCTTCTGTTCTTGTGTCATTCTTGGCTCAAGCGCGACAGTGGGTCTCAGTGCCCCTATGAACAGCAAAAGGAGCATTAGCAGGGATCTTGGAAGCAGCAAGCTGGAACAGCAGGGATGACCAAAATCCCGGAGTGGTAGACAAGATGTATGCAAAAACTCCGCAGCTGTATCTGGAATTGCAGGACGTCCTGGTAGGCAAGGGGGTGCAGAGCTACAGTGAAGCTAAAACCCAGAGCAGCGGTAAAGAAACAGTGGGGGCTGGGCAGCAGCAGCCCAGCTCCTGAACACGGTAGGGAAAGTCTCTCTGGGATGGGGAAAGGGCTCAGGATCCTGGGGTTTCCCCTAAGGCACCCGAGCAGATGGTGAAAATCCTTTTTTGGTGGTGACAGGCAGAATAGAGGCTCCACAACCAGCGGGTTTGCGAAGTAGGTATGTTTATTCAGCACTGGGCACACGGGGGATCATTGCACCACAAACATGAGCGCCAAACAGAGCAGACACTGTTGCTATACACTTAAGATCATACATATTTACCAAAGTTTCAACATTGCCTATACATATTCATGACCTATCCTCACCTACTCTTGCTTCATATGTTAATCAGCCTTTCATCATGCTGTGCTTGCACACTATCTTCGGGTGGTCTTGGCCAGGGGTCGCTGGATGAAGAAAGTAGCCATCCTCACAATGTCCTCTGGATGAACCTGGTCCTTGCGCAGGCTCTCCTGGTGTCTGGTTGTCCTTCAAGGCCTTAGGCTATTGGGCAGGATGAAACAAGAAAGCCTTTCAAATATGACTGCCTAGCAAAAGATTTTGAGAATATAGAAACTATATGCGAGATTGAAATGAAAGCAACCTTTGAGATACCTTAGTTGTGACCAGTTGACTGTAATCTCCCTGGAGGAAACAATTCCCTCTGCAAGCAGGCAGACTTAAGATTCAGAGCAGGCTTTGCAGCTTGGCAGATAAGGCCCAAAGAATAAAATTTAGAGTTTACCACGTAAACATAGTATGGTAATGTAGTGATTTTTATAGGTTGTGTAGAAATGTTATAAGATATGCATGCTGTAGTAGATTGGTTAATGAGAATCTGCATATTCAACACTGAAGACGATTTATTGTGTTGTAACAGGAGCTTCGCTCTCTTTTTGCTCCTTTTTGCTCTCTCCTGTTGCTCACTCTCCGTGCTCTCCTATCTCTCTTCTCCCTTATCTCTTCGCCCGCCCTCCTGCTCCTCTTCGCGCCCTTTTCTTTCTTTGTCTCTTTGTCTTCCCTCTGCACTCCTTCACCCCCTCCTTTTACATGCTCTCTGCTCTTAAACTTTTGTCTTTAACTCTCTTATACTTTAAGCCTCTTTTCTCTCGGCCCTGCTCCGAGCTGCGGCTGGCAGCTCGCAAACAGGGCCCTTCACCCACGCCCTTTGTAATAAACTGATAGTTTCATGACTTGGCTTCAAAGACATCTCGTCTCTGTCCATCCCTACCGTGCGTGACCCTCGTCGTCTACATTAGGCCACACTCCAAACTAAAGATTAAATTTTTACCGGTTTTTAGAGTACTAGTTCCTGCTTTATCAGTTGTTATGGTTTGGGCCTGGCAAAGCCAGAGCCCCCATGAGGACACCTTCTCCCCGGTGTCTGCTGCGAGATGTGACCAGGAATAAACAAAGCAGGCTCCAACTTCAACATACAGAAAAGTTTATTAACTAAGCTACATACAAACAATTACTAAACTACAAACAAACACTAAACTACACATACACAAAGGAAAAAAAAAAAAATCACAAGGAGAATGAAAACTACACAGAAACACTTCCCCCTCCTCCTCCAGATCCCCGTACAATTCATCTCCCAAAATTATCCACACTCCCAAAATTATTCACACTCCGTCTGGCACCACCCTTTAGATTGGTCAAACTTTCAACTCCTCAAGAGGAGAGGGAGTCCTTCCATGTGTCGTGGTGGCCTTTTCCGTCCTTGTTCCGGTGCTCTCACCACCGAACAGGGATCAGGGCTGCTTCCAGGGTTGTCTTTTTAAGGATGCTATGTCCAGTTCCAGAAAAGCACAGTATCTCACCTTCTCATCCTCTGGGACATCCGTCCCCCCCATATTTTATATATCCCCTGGGGCCGAGGGGTCCACACACTGACTCTTCTTTGGCTCTGGGACATTTCTCCCCCTGGACTCAGTCTCTGTATCTCACGGAAACATAGCTCTGTCCATGACTACACAAAAGAGTCCAGCATTAAATGCCACTCCATCTTCTCCATTCTTTCAACATCTCTCACTCTCTCTCTCTCTGGTCCAGACCTCCATCACTCGTTCATTACCTTCATCCTCCTCCTCTCTTATGACTCGTCTAGGAAGGGTTAATGTTCTGTAAGGCCTTCATTGTCCAAAAAAGGGTTAAAAAACTCCTCCAGGCCGCTGGACTCCTGGCTACACACCCCCCCATCTCCTGAGCTGGGCTGCCTGCTGCCAGGACATATTTACTGAGTTTCAAGGTAACACAGGCTGCACTCTCTCTCTCTCTCTGTCTGTCTCCAAAGGGGGGGGGGGGGGGGGGGGAATGGCTGCCCGATGTCTCTTCTTGCTCTCCACCCTTCCATCCTCCAAGGCCTTCTCACTCCCATCTCTGTCTAGGCCCAGGCCTACCGCATGGCTGCCCCTCCCCCGCCCAGCAGCAGCGGCTGGACAGGGGAGAGCTCCGACCTGCGTCCCTCGAAGTCCCAAGAGAACGTCCCAGGGCCGAAGCTCTGCTTTTAACCCCTGGGTGTTCTCGGAGGTGTGTCCTAAAACCCACTGGCTATCCCAGGTGCCAATATCAAAATCCAAGCACCCATTGGTTTGACCACAACATCCCAGAATTCCCACTTCTTCCTGGTCAAACCACCACATCAGTGTTAATTAATAGGCTAAATTCTATTGTTGCATAGTAAAGGATTATCTGTTCTTAACACAATTAATTACACAGCAAACTATAGATGCATAAGCTTAGTTATAAGTTCCTCATATCATCAAGCCCCCCCTTTTCTATACCATAGGCAAATTATTTTGCCTTCTAGGCAATACTTTGATTACTTTTTATTGCATTTTCATGTGCTTCAAGCCTGGAGATCATTACATTTACATATTTAATTATCCTAAAAATCTAAATAAGCATAAACAATATTATAACAAAACTTTTGCAAAGTAAAATCGAAAGCACTATTATAGGATGATACAACATATTTAAGATTCCAGTGGTGGTAGGGGACCATCCAAAGAGTACATCCCACCAATGGTGAGTCATATCATCCCTTATTCAGCTTAAAACAATTCCTGTCTCCTCAACATTATGGTGGACTGTGATTAAAGTTTTCTTTCCAGTCTCTTTCACTTGTTTGAGAATCTTCTCTAGGTCTTCACGTTTTAATAATTGTTTTACTAAAGTAAGGTTCATCCCAATGGGTGTGGATAATATCTCCTGAACCACGGTGAAATTAATTTTTATATACTGATATCACAAAACTTGTGCCTGATAGGAAAAATTGCATCTATTTTGACAAAATTGCGGATATAAAAATTGGAATGGTTTGTCACTCTTGCGCCAAGAATGACAAAGGAACAGTCGAGAGGCAGTATTGTAAAAAGAGCAAAAGAAGACTTTATTCAAGAGAACTGCACGGCTTTTATTGAGTGATACGATGCATTCTATTTGATTGGCTAGTTAACTAAAACACCTTTCGCATACACCATCCTTGAGAAGAACAGAGAGACGAAGTAGAAAAACACCACCTGCAGATTGTTTATACTTAACAAGTTATCACATCCTTACAACTCCCTATAAATTCTCACAAGCCGCTGTGAGAAACTCTTGCCGCTTCTCTCTCTCTGTCCCGTGGCATCCACAGGTCCCCCTTTTTTGTTTAAAGATGAAGGCAGTGTTTGTAGTCCTCTGCAGGGCCCCTTGCAGAAAGGAGAACAAACACGGCTCCAGAGGTCCCTCCATCAGATGCCGATTGAAATGGCCGGAGAGATTAGGTCTTGTGACCGTCTCTTATAAAATACACTATCAATTCTAAAAACAGTCCTTTTCAGAAAACAGGATAAAATTCAGTCCCCACTGAATCAGGGCCATCTGATTGATGGTTGTCTTCTTGGTCATCATCTTGGTCATCATTTAAAGGTTGCCTGTTGGCCACATTCCAGTTTTGATGTTGCAAGTCAGGGCGGGCACACTTCGCAGGTACCCATCACACTCCAGTATCTGTGGAGACACATGCATACCCACGACTCCAAGTGATAAGGTCATGTGGGCCTTCCCACCTGTTGGTGGGTATATCCTATATCTGTACCTTTGCTTGAGGCAGGTGCGCCTCATCCGAGGACCATAATGAAATAAAATTATTCAGAATGACAGGGTTTTCCAAATTCTGTGGCACTGTCAAATGGTTGATTGTGTATAACACTTTTTCCAACCGACTGTGTAGCGTTTCTCCAGGCATTCCTCTTTTCTGCCTGTCCAGAACACGCTTCAAGGCACCATGAGCACGTTCAACAATGGCCTGGCCCATTGGAGAGTGCGGGATACCAAGCTTGTGTGACACTCCCCATAGGCGTAGGAATTGTCACATCTTCTGTGAGACATAGGCAGGACCATTGTCTGTTTTCACAGAAGAAGATATCCCCAAGACTGCCAAACCCATCCTCCAATGGGCAATCATGTCGCGACTATTTTTCCCAGTGTGAGCAGAGGCCCACATGGTGGAGGAAAATGTGTCAATAGACATGTGCACATACTTGAGTCTGCCAAATTCAGCAATGTGAGTGACATCTGTCTGCCAAAGCTGCAAAGCCTTTAAGCCTCTGGGGTTCGCCCCTGCCGGCACAGGGGCAGCAAATCCATGGCAGTCAGCACAAGCGCTGACAATGTCATGAGCCTCAGTTGGTGTCAAATGAAACTGTTTCTGCAAAGTATGTGCACTTTGATGGAAAAAATCATGCGACCCTTTGGCTTCCGCAGTCACATCAGGCTGAGGCACTACCCAAGCAGGGTTAGCCAACCTGTCAGCCCTGGCATTACCTTCTGCTATGAAACCCGTCAAATTGGTGTGACTCCGAATGTGCAAGATGTAATAGGCATGGACTCGGGCCTGAATTGCACTCCACAAGACCTTCAATAACTGAAACAAAGCCATGTTAGTGACTTCCTTCAGGACTGAACAATTCAAACGCCTGGCCATGTCTGCAAAATAGGCGGAATCAGTCACCACATTCAGAGGCACTTGGGAAAATTCCTGGAGCGCCATGGCAACGGCCTTCAATTCAACTAGTTGGGCTGAGCCTGACACATGGCCCTCCAGTGTCTGCCATCCAGATTCATCCTTCCAGGTAACAATGGCCTTCCCCATTTTCCTAGAGCTGTCAGTGAAGACAGAGGGCCCTTGCACTGGCACCCGGCTGGTCTTTGGCCACAACAACAAACTCATTTTCTTTGCCAGCTGCAGCAACTTATGACTGGGCATATGATAAACAATCTGCCCAGAAAAGTTTTCCAGCGCACTTTGCAAAGGAGTGCTAATAGCAAGACTCCATTTAAAATCCTCCCTCTCCACAGGAAGAATGATCACCGCCAGATCGGCAGCCATCAATTGCAAACACTGCTGATGACATTTGACTATCAAACAAGCAATTAGCTCATACAATGAGGGTGCTGTCTTCTTCGGTTGGTGGGGCAAAAAGACCCATTCCAAAACATGCAAGGGATCAGACCACTTGTCACTCCACTGGCCAATGATACCCATAGGATGAAAATCTGGATTGGTAATGAAAACAGTGACATCAATGGAAGGATCTATTCGGTGACCTGACGGGCAGAAACAGCCCTCTGGACCTCTTCCAGTGCCCATCATGCTGCAGGGATCAATTCTCGAGGTGATCTCAGGTCAGGGTCCCCTTTCAAATATCATACAATGGGGACAACTGTTCTCCGGTCAGTCCCAAATAAGGATGCAACCAGTTGATGACACCCATCAACTTCTGGGCATCATTCAAGGTCCGAATAGAATCTGAAAATTGCACCTCCTGATGCTGAATGGTTTGGTCAAGATTTTTGACCCCCAAATACTTCCAAGGAGGATGCTGCTGAATCTTCTCCGAGGCCACCTGCAGCCCATAAGCATGCAGGGCAGCAAACAGCTGAGGCCATATCCTTGGCAATTCATCCCAGTTGGGTGCCACCACCAGGATGTCATACATATAATGATAACAACACGCGTCAGGAAACTGATTGCGCACACCGGACAAGGCCTGAGCCACATACCACTGGCAAATAATTGGGCTGTTGGGACAGCCCTGTGACAAAATCTTCCATTGATACCTCTGCACAGTTTCGGCATTGTTGACTGAAGGCACTGTGAAGGCAAACTTTGGCTTCTCATCAGGATGCAAAGGGATCATAAAAAAACAATCTTTCAAATCAACGACCAAGATGTCCCATCCCACAGGGATCATGGTGCGCGAGGGCATACCGGGCTGCAATGCTCCCCTGCCTTCCACCACTGCATTGACTTTTTGGAGGTCTTGTAACAACCTCCACTTCCCAGATTTCTTCTTTATCACGAAGACGGGAGTATTCCAGGGACTCATAGAAGGCTCAATGTGTCCCTGCTGCAATAGTTCCCAAATCAATTCACGAAGGCTGAGCAGTTTCTCCTCTGTCAGGGGCCACTGATGAACCCAAATGGGTTTGTCCACCAGCCACCATAAAGGCAGCGTCGGGTACCTTTTGCCCTTTGACGCAGTGGTCCCTATCAGAAATCCACCCCAATCTACACCCCCCAGGCAGCCAATACATTCCGCCCCCACCGAGTGACCGGGGCCAAAATGACATAGGGTCGACCTGCAGCCACCTGCCCACTCATGTTGCCAACGAGAACAAAGCGTCGACTTATCATGGTATGCGCCAGACCCCCCCACCTCTACAACGGGTGTTCCCATGGGGGCCAAAGGCCCCGTAGAAGGCCATACAGAGAGGGAGATGACAGTCATGTCCGTCCCCATGTCAACCAAACCTTGCAGCTCGATCATCAGTGGGCGGGCATCCAGCAGAGTCAGGGTACACACCATCTGGGGTCACTGTGTGGAAATAGACACAAACCAGAGGGCTTGTGGCAGTCCTTCGGATCTGAAGCCACCAGTCCCATGAGTCTGCGGGTCAGTCCTGGGGACACACCACTGAGAAAACACAAGGTGAGCAACCCGAGTCCCTGCCAGAATAGTGACAGGGAGAGAGGGTGTGAAAACAGTGGCAGAAATCAGACCTGCAAAGGCAGAGTCAACAACACCTGGGTGAACAAAGATCCCTTGGTGGGTGACATTAGATCTGCCCACCAGCAACGCACCCAGACCTTGTTCCAGAGGTTCGAGGATGTTTAAGGAAACCTTATGCTCACCACTGGAGTCTAGGATGACTGCGCTGGCCATACATACATCCACGTCGGCGGAGCCGTGGGTGATGTCTGTGAGCCAGCTGGGCAAACCTGGGCTGGCACCGTGCTCTGAGGAAGCACTTTTGTTGAGGCGCAATTCTTCTTTGCGCTCTTCTTTCCAATTCCGGGGCCTGCCCAAGGCTGGCCATTTGCGCCAAACTTTGACCTGCACTGTCTGGCAAGGTGACCTGCCTTAAGGTACCTAGCACACAAAAATTCAGCACTCGCATCTGCTGGCTTGGGCACACCCTGCTGTTTCTTGCCCTTATTCTTGTTTTTTTTCTTGTGTCCGCCCCCTAAGGATACCTGGCCTGACTGCACAATAACTGCCAGAGAGGACACCTTGGGATCCATAGCACTCGTCCTAGCACACGCCCTGGCCATTTCCACCACTGAAAGATCCCCCGGAAGAAAATTTATGATCCTCCAGCATTCAGTGTTTGAATGGTTCCAGGCCAAGAGTTTCAAAAGGAGCTCCCTGAGTCCAGGCTCCTCAATCTGCTTTTCCAAGGCAGCAATCAGCCTCTCGACAAACGGCATGAAAGACTCACCCGGCCTCTGCCTTATGTCAGTGAAATCGGGCCTTGGGGAGGCCGTGTCAATGGTCTTCACCAATGTAGCAAACTCCAGAGTCTGACACTCTTGGCGAACAACAGCAACCCAGGTAGCCTGAAAATCAGGATGGGAGTAGGTACTCTCTCCAAGGAGACCATCCATTCCCATGCCATGCCTAGGATCCTCTGGAGGCAGAAGCCTGTTGCTCGCTGCAACCTTCACAGCATCCTCTGTCCAGAACATCAAGAACATCACAAATTGCAGAGACCAGAAAAGCGCCTGAGCAAGATGCCTGATGTCAAATGGACAGAGCAGATCAGTGGCTATCACCCAGAGAGTCTGCATGACCTCCTCCGAGCCAAGGCCATGTTTCACAACCTTGCCCCCCAGTTCCTGAATCACCTGCCAGGCAATCACCCCGTGCTTGCTGGTTTGTCCCGAATTTGGCATAGCCTTGAACACAGGATGGGCATGTTTGCTACTGTGGGGCACAACCTGCCTCCCCCGAACCCCCAGAGCCTCTCCCCCCGAGGCGGGCTTCCCATCACCAGCCGCAGACCGTGACCTTCCTGCCCCCCCAACACACCGTCATCCTCAGCCTCTGAAAACCATGCTTTAACCACGTCCCAAAAGCTGCTGGGATTGTTAGGGCACACAGTCACCCCACAGGGAGGCAGCGTCCAGAGATGACGAGCAGACGCCGCTTCCGTCCACTGCTGCCAGCTCTCCCCCACTGCGGCATGCCCTTGCCGGGGAACTGGCCGCCAGTCATCATCGCTGTCCGAGTCCCCACCCAGGAATGGGGAGGGCACCCAGCGGGTGACAGGGGGTGGCACGTTAACAAAAAGATCCGGATCCAAAAAGCAAGCTGCGAACTCGAAGGGACAGTCACAGGCCGGGACACCGGTCAACCAGCCACCAGCACCGCCACGGCCAGAGAAGGGGCAACGGACGGCGCAGCAGCAGCCGACGGCATCACCGCCACCGCAGGCTGCCCTGGCGGAGGTGTAAAAGACATTAAGTCACCGGAAGCGGCCACCGCGCTGGAAGGAGAAAGAGGCACTGCCTCCGCCGGATGATTTACCATTCAGAGACACGGTGCCGAAGCTACCGTCACAGCCAGGAACACGACACTGGCTGAGGCGGGCCACCACCCGCTAGCATCAACGATGGGCCTGGCCGGTGCAACTGCGCAGGCTTTATGGCTGATGACGAAGAAGCTGGCTGAGAGATCTGCGGTGTCTTGGCAACCGCTGAGGCGGGAGCCGACCCCCTCCCCTCCGGCTGGTCGAGGCGGGGGGGGGCTGTTGGGCAGGAAACTGTAGGTCCCGTGATTCGGGAGAACGCGGACCCCCAAAAGGCAGGGGGGGAGAAAGGCGGGACATCATCCGGCCAGGAGAACCCCAGTTCTTTGGCAGCAGGGGATGGGAAAGGCGTAACTTCTGTCTCCGAAAACCTCCAGCCCCACCCCCCCAAAGGGGATGGGGGGGGGGGGGGGGGCGACCTGCCAGGGACGGGGGGGGGCCGAACCACACACAGACAGTGAGCTGTGACCCGAACATCGTCTATCCGAAGCATCGGCACCACTCCCGCCCCTCAAACAACCCATCTCCCAACCTCTGGCCCGGTCCTGAAGTGTCATGCACAGGACAGGAGCAGGAGTACAGCATCATCCCCTTCATAAAACTCCTCTGCAAGCAGACCACACAGTTCCTGATACCGGCCCAGGTCAAAAGCAGCAACCATGCCCATCAGGAAGTCATGAACCCTGGCCCACACAAGCAGGTCGATCAACAAGGCGTCAGGCACCGAGAACCCCCCAAAGGAAAGGAGGTGCCTCCACATGGAAAAAAAAAACAGTTCTCCTCCTCATCTCAACCCCCCATCTTGGAAACAGGCACCTAGCCCCAACAATCCACAAATTGTCCACGTTCTGGGGAGTCCGTCCCCGCCCGCAGGTCCCAACTATCAGGGCAGCCCCACGGACCAAGCCCAATGAGAAGGGCAGGGGGAAAGGTCGTTACCTGTCCGGGGAAACAAAGGGTGTCCGAACGCGGCCAAGCCGCTCAGGCTCCGCGCGCCCCTGTGGAGGTCCGGCGGGGGCCCTGGGCAACTGTCGCACTCCGCGAAGGCCGACCGATGCAGTACACACGTCGGGTCACCAGATGTCACTCTTGCGCCGAGAATGACACAGGAATAGGCGCGAGTCAGTATTGTAAGAAGAGCAAAAGAAGACTTTATTCAAGAGAACCGCGCGGCTTTTATAGAGTGATACGATGCATTCTATTTGATTGACTAGTTAACAAAAACCTTTCTCATACATCGCCCTTGAGAAGAACAGAGAGACGAAGTAGAAAAACACCACCTGCAGATTGTTTATACTTAACAAGTTATCACATCCTTACAACTCCCTATAAATTCTCACAAGCCGCTGTGAGACACTCTTGCCGTTTCTCTCTCTGTCCCATGGCATCCACAATGGTTATTGTTCATAGTCAAATTATCTACCACTATGGTGGGGCACACTGTTCTTAGACATACACAGCCTTGACGTATATACACAAGCATAGTTGTCTGGTTAACCGGATGAACCTCAAAATGACAGATACTTTGTTCAGTATCTAGACAAATATCTTGTTCATCTATCGTGTTACTTTCACAAATGAATCCTAGTTGTTCCCTTGCAATACAAGATTCTATATTTACAGTTCGTCACTTCTCCTCAGTCTGTCATGCCCAAATTCTATGTTCAGAAGGATATAACACAGCTTTGTCATGGTTCAATCCTAAGGCAATGATGGAGTGGACCTTGTGTATTGAGGCATTATGTATGGTCAACATGAAAGCAGTCACTGTGCTAGTGACAGGCTCATAAGTGAAATTTACTAAAGTTCACTAGGATTGAAGCTCTCTAACTCAGTAGCATTGTCTCAAACAACCCCTCTAATCTCAGTGGGGAAAGTGCCCTCCCCTCCCTCTTGTAAAACTGAGGCAGCCATTGATTGCATCCATATTTGTGCCTGTATACAGCTAAGGGCTAAAGAAACATTTTCTTGAACTGTACTTAGTGCAGTTATTGTTAACTCATGATCCTGTTCCTCCGTATTATCCCACCCCGGTAATACTTTAGATAGTTTCCATTGTCTATCACCTAATGCTAGTAAGGAGGACTGTAGAGGTTTTTGCAATTTAGCTAGATTGCTGCCTGTCACAGCTAATCTGTTCATTAGTACTTCTGAATCTATTCCATTTAAAACCCCCAGTCCTGTTCCCAGTGCCCCTGTAAGATCTCTCTTCCTTAGAGTTGTGTGGGGCATAAGTTTCTGTAGCCAATTAGTCCATTCCATGAAGGAAGTCTTAAGGAACGGAGCTCATTCTGACCGGATGTTAGAAGCATTTACTTGCATTGCCATTTTGTCTCACTTCAGGGACCATTCTGGGTTAATCAATAGCTTTTGAATTTCATTATTGTTAATGGCACAAGGTCTGTCCTAGGGTGACTTTATGATGCTTGTATCCCCATTCATTTGTTTAGCCCAAAAATAAAGTTTGCACATTTAAGACTAATTCTAAAAGCAAAGGGAGGGGAGAGAAGAAGCACAAAGTTTGTTATCAGAAACTGCACTTGCTCCCCCGTATCATTCTCCTGGACTGTGTTGTCTGCAGACAGACAGCAGGAGAGAGCTCTTCTTTGCTTTTAGTTAGTTTTTAGCTAGCTGAAGCAAAGAAGTTCCCTAGACTGTAGTTTTTCTTTTTCTTAAAACTGTTTAAACCTACTCTAAACTGAAAACCCAGAAGAGCACCTGCAGCTTGCACCTGTAGCCCACTGGGACCTGGCCTGCGCAGCAGCATTTCCAGCACTGGAGGGACTAATAAGAAACTGAATGAGCCAAGCTACAGTCCACAAAGGGGACTTTCTAAGTTTGTCATCTCTTCAGAGCAGTGAGAGGTTTTATTATTTAATATTATTCCTTTTTTTTTTTTTTTTTTGTGCTAGTGAATGCTTTGACTGTTAAATAAACAGGTTTTTTTTTCTCTTTTCTCCAAAGAAATCTTTTCCCGAACCAGTTGGGGGAGGGGCCACTTGGATTTGCTTTCTAGAGGAACCCCTTTAGAGGTTTTCTTCCAAATTTGCCTTAAACCCAGACATGTGGCTCTATTTTGGTAATTATGGGTTGGAGCTCCTCCTTATGTTGGGGTTTTTATTTTTTTATGTTTTTATCAAGATCTTTGCCTTTATTTAAACAAATTTGTGCTATTTTATAGGAACTTCATTGCCCCTTGTTCTCTGCTTTCAATGAGATGTCAGAAACTGAACAGTTAATTAAGCATTTGTTGCTAATCTCTGTTGAATGCATGGGTCCATATTTTGTCGTATTGTATAACACTTTCCCTGACCAGTTTGTGTTCCTATGACCATGGTCACAGGGGTTTTCAGGTGAAGGAAGAGACGAGAATGTTGACTCCATGATCAGAAGGCTTGATTTATTATTTTATGAAATATATATATATATATATATATATATATATATATCATTATAACTATACTAAAAAGAAATAGAAGGAAAGGTTCTCAGAAGGCTAGCTAAGAATAGAATAGAAAAGAATGGTAACAAAGGCAGCTGTCCCAGACTCCGTCCAAGATAGCTCGGTCCTTGATTGGCCATTAATTATAAACATCCAAGATGGGCCAATCACATAATTAAGACTTAAGATGGCGGCATTAAGATGGCGACGCCTTATGTGACGGACGAGACCGTGTCCCTGCACTGAGCTGTGCCGCGGAGCTGTGCCTCGGAGCTGTGCCTCGCTCCTCCCTTCCCCGGATCCTGCATCCCTCGCAGCGCCTCTGCCGCCTCCTCAGCAGCCCTGCGGCGCCGACCCGGACCTGCTGCTGGAGAATTCCTGGATTTCTGAAACCCCGGATTTCCGAATCCCTGGATTTCTAAACCCTCGGATTTCCTGAATCCCTGGATTCCTGAACCCCTGGATTTTTGAATCCCCTGCTGCCTGGTTGTTTCTGAGGTGTTTGTCAATAATGGTTTCTACACGGTCAAAAGCTGTGGCTGGTATAAGTGACCAAGTTGGGCCCTCCAAAAAGGACGTGTGTGTACAGACCCATCCGTGCCCAGAGTGTTTGAGCTTATCGGTGGCATCAGGGAGTGTTGTGGAGGAGACCTGCCTGCACTGTGAACAAGTGAATGACCTCCTTTCACTGGTGGCTGAGCTTAGGGAGGAAGTTGAAAGGTTAAGGAGTATTAGGGAAAGTGAAAGGGAAATAGACTGGTGGAGTTCAGCCCTACCATCTTTAAGGGAGGCTTCTGATCAAGAGACTGAGGACTTATATGCCTCCCGCTCTCAGGCAACAGAAGGGCACCTGGTGGATGAAGAGGAGTGGAAACGGGTCCCCATTCGGGGTGGTAATAATAAAAAGACCTCCCCCTCCCCATCATCCAGCCAAGTACCACTTCAGAATAGGTATGAGATCCTGGATCTAGAGATACAACTAGATGATTTAGGAGCGAATTGTCTGCCCAGTGAACCCCCCAATTATGATTCACCTGCAAGACGGATCACTACCTCTAGCATCAAGAAGAAAAGAAGGTTAATCGTAGTAGGTGATTCCCTCCTGAAGGGAACTGAGGGCCCCATATGTCGACCAGACCCATCCCACAGGGAAGTCTGTTGCCTCCCTGGGGCCCAGGTACAAAATATCACTGAGAGACTTCCTGGGCTGATTCAGCCCTCTGATTATTACCCACTGCTGATACTCCAGGCTGGCAGTGATGAGATTGAGAAGAGGAGTGTCAAGGCAATTAGAAAGGACTTCAGGGTACTGGGTCAGGTAATTGATAGGGCAGGAGCACAGGTAGTGTTCTGCTCAGTCCCTTTGGTGGCGGAGGAAAATGATGAAAGAAACAGAAGAATCCGCATCATCAACAAGTGGCTTAAGGGTTGGTGTCATTGGCAAAATTTTGGATTCTTTGATCATGGGGAAACTTTTACAGCATCTTCTCTGCTGGAACCAGATGGGGTACACCTCTCTGTTAAGGGCAAAAGGTTTTTAGCTCACGAACTGGCAGACCTCATTGAGAGAGCTTTAAACTAGATTTGAAGGGGGAAGGGGAACCAGCTGAGCTATCTGGAAACAGGCCCAAGAATTGCAAGGCTAAGATAGGGGTGAAGTCAGTAGCCCAGATGAGGTGCATGTATACCAATGCACGCAGATTGGGCAATAAACAAGAAGAGCTGGAGGCCATGGTGCAACTGCAGAGCTATGATGTAGTTGCCATCACGGAAACGTGGTGGGATGACTCACATAACTGGAGTACTGCACTGGATGGATACAAGCTCTTCAGAAGAGATAGGAAAGGAAGAAGAGGAGGAGGGGTGGCCCTTTATATTAAGCAAACTTTTGATGCCATCGAAATTGAAACAAAGGAAGATGGAGTTGAATGTCTATGGGTAAGAATTAAGGGGAAGGCCAACAAGGCTGACACCATACTGGGAGTCTGTTATCGTCGACCCGACCAGGAAGAAGAAGTAGATGACTTATTCTATAAGCAGCTAGGTAATGTTTCAAGATCATCAGCCCTTGTTCTTGTGGGTGACTTCAACCTACCAGACATCTGCTGGGAACTTAATACAGCAATAAAGAGGCAGTCCAGGAAATTCTTAGAATGTATGGAGGACAACTTTTTGTTGCAGCTGGTGGGTGAACCCACCAGGGGAGGGACTATGTTAGATCTTCTATTTGCAAATAGAGATGGGCTGGTGGGAGATGTGGTGGTTGGAGGTCGCTTGGGGCAGAGTGATCACAAAATAATAGAGTTCTCAATATTTGGTGAAGTCAGGAAGAGCACCAGTAAAACTCTTGCATTGGACTTCCGGAGGGCAGACTTTGGCCTGTTTAGGAGACTTATTCAGAGCGTCCCTTGGGAAGCAGCCCTTAAAAACAAAGGAGTTCAGGAAGGGTGGGCATACTTCAAAACAGAGATCTTGAGGACGCAGGAACAGACCATCCCTGTGTGCCGAAAGATCAGTCAACGGGGTAAACGTCCAGCCTGGCTGGGCAAGGAGGTTTTGGAGGAACTTAAGAATAAAAAGAGAATGTATCAGCGTTGGAAGAAGGGTCAGGTCTCTAAGGAAGTATTCAAGAAGGCTGCTAGAGCATGCAGAAAAAAAATTAGGGAGGCCAAATCTCAGTTTGAACTTAGAATGGCGACTTCTGTAAAGGATAATAAAAAATGTTTTTACAAATACATTAATGGTAGAAAGAAAGGTAAGACCAGCCTTTTTTCTTTATTGGACAAAGGAGGGAACTTAGTATCTGCAGATGAGGAAAAGGCAGAAGTGCTTAATGCCTATTTTGCCTCAGTTTTTAGTGGGAAGATGACTTGCCCTCAAGACACCTGCCCGCCTGGGCTGGTTGATGGTGTCAGGGAGCAGAATGGTCCCCACATTATCCAAGAGGAGGCTGTCATAGAACTACTGAAATGCTCGGATATTCATAAATCTATGGGACCAGACGGGATCCACCCCAGGGTAATGAGAGAGCTGGCAAATGAGTTTGCAAAGCCACTCTCCATCATTTACCAACAGTCATGGCTCACTGGTGAGGTTCCGGATGACTGGAAGCTGGCCAATGTGATACCCATTCACAAAAAAGGTGCAAAGGAGGATCCTGGTAATTATAGACCAGTTAGCCTGACCTCAGTACCTGGCAAAATAATGGAACAGTTTATATTATGCGCCATCACGCAAAATTTGCAGGATGGCCAGGGTATCAGACCCAGCCAGCATGGATTTAGGAGGGGTAGATCATGTTTGACCAACCTGGTCACCTTTTATGACCAGGTAACCCGCCTAGTGGATGCAGGGAAGGCTGTAGATGTTGTTTACTTGGATTTCAGCAAGGCCTTTGACACTGTCTCCCACAGCATACTCCTAGACAAACTCGCAGGCCGTGGCTTGGACAGGAGTACTCTTTGCTGGGTTCAGAACTGGCTGGATGGCCAGGCCCAGAGAGTGGTGGTGAATGGTGCTGCATCCAGCTGGCGACCAGTCACCAGTGGTGTCCCTCAGGGGTCTGTGCTGGGGCCAGTTCTGTTTAATATTTTTATTGATGACATGGATGAGGGTTTAGAGTCTTTTATCAGCAAATTTGCAGATGACCCTTAACTGGGAACGTGTGTTGATCTGTTAGAGGGACAGAGGGCTTTGCAGAGGGACTTGGAACAGTTGGATGGATGGGCAGAATCCAATGGGATGAATTTCAATAAGTCCAAGTGCCGAGTCCTGCACTTTGGCCACAATAACCCCCTGCAACGATATAAGCTAGGGACGGTGTGGCTGGACAGTGTTCAGGTGGAAAGGGACCTGGGGGTGCTGGTTGACAGTCAGCTGAACATGAGCCAGCAGTGTGCCCAGGTGGCCAAGAAGGCCAATGACATCCTGGCCAGTATCAGGAACGGTGTGGCCAGCAGGAGCAGGGAGGTCATTCTTCCCCTGTACTCAGCACTGGTGAGGCCTCACCTGGAGTATTGCATCCAGTTCTGGGCCCCTCACTTTAGGAGGGACGTTGAGATGCTTGAGCCTGTCCAAAGGAGAGTAACGAGGCTGGTGAGGGGCTTGGAACACAAGCCCTATGAGGAACGACTGAGGGAGCTGGGGTTGTTCAGCCTGGAGAAAAGGAGACTCAGGGGTGACCTTATCACTCTCTTCAACTTCCTGAAGGGTGGCTGTGGTGAGCTGGGGGTCGGTCTCTTTCTCCGGGCAACAACAGACAGAACAAGAGGACACAGTCTCAAGCTGCGCCAAGGGAGATACAGGCTAGAATTAAGGAGGAAGTATTTTACAGAAAGAGTGGTCAAATACTGGAATCATCTACCCAGGGAGGTGGTGGAGTCATCATCCCTCGAAGAGTTTAAAAAAAGACTGGATGTGGCACTTGGTGCCATGATCTAGTTGAAGTGTTAGAACATGGGTTGGACTTGATGATCTTACCGGTCTCTTCCAGCCTAGAATTTCTGTGATTCTGTGACCTGTTGCATTCCACAGCAGCGGATAACCATTGCTTACATCTTGTTGCTGAAACTTCTCAACTTCAGCAGGAAAAATCCTAATGAAAGGATTTTAATGAAAAGATGTCTGTGACATGTTCCCAGTTACATCCATAGGTATAGACTCATACAAGTCTGCTCACAGCTTATCAACAGTGGCCATGCCATTGCAGGTGCGTGTGGGTATTACATTTTTTGTTTCTCCTGTATTCTCTATCCTTTGATTAAAATTAGGATCTTGAAAAGAGTAGCTTTCCAGGATGTACTTGCTTGACCTTCCAGGAAGACTGTGGAGCCTTTTTGATTCTGGTGTGATGAATCCATGATGCTTGTTCCTTCATCTTGACTGCTGTGAAGGAAGTGAGGAACACTTGGAATGGTCCCTCCCAATGTGGTTCCAGAGTTTTTTCTGCAAGAGACTACATTCACATAATCTCCAGGCTGGATGTTATGCACAGGCCCATCCAAACCCCTACTTTGAGTCCCAACCACATTTCTCAATTTTGCTGAGTTCTTTGCCTAATGCCACCATGTAGGAGGTCATCATTTCATCCCCAGCTTGTGTGGGCATCTCTTTTTGTATTCTATAAGGTCTCCCATACAAGATTTCAAAAGGGCTCAGTCCTTCTTTTACCCTTGGCCTAGTTCATATGCACAAGAGTGCTAGAGGAAGAGACTGAGGTCAGGCCAAGTTTGTTTCTTGTCCTAATTTCACAATCTGCTTTTTGATCAAGTGGTTCATCTTTTCTACCTGTCCATTTGACTGAGGGCAATACGGGGTATGAAGTTGCCAATCAATACCCAAATGGCAGATGATTTGCTGCACTATTTTTGAGATAAAATAAGGTCCTCTGTCAGAAGACACAGTTGCTGGAACTCCAAAGCACAGTATCATTTCTTGTATTAGTATTCTGGTTACCTCCTGAGCCTTGGCTGTTCTGGTAGGGAATGCTTCTGGCCAATCTGAAAAGGTATCAGTTAGTATCAGTAAATATCTGTACCCTCCTTTTCTTGGGAGTTCTGTAAAATCAATCTGCCACTGGTGCCCAGGCCCGTTGCCTTTTTTAATTTGGCCGAATTGTGGTTTGGGAGTATTTTTGGGATTAGTCTGGAAGCAAAGATCACATTGCTGAGTCATCTGTTTCACAG
The DNA here is from genome assembly GCF_028018845.1 of Melospiza georgiana. NCBI lineage: Eukaryota > Metazoa > Chordata > Aves > Passeriformes > Passerellidae > Melospiza > Melospiza georgiana. The sequence goes on along the minus strand of NC_080464.1, from coordinate 1,564,580 downwards.
TGGCATATAAGTTTCTAGCTATAATTTCTCTAAGTAGTTGCTGATATAGGGCTTCTGTCCCCCAGTGCCTTTTCTTGTGTTCTTCCCTAACTAAAAGAGATATTAAATAGGAGGGAATGATCAGTTGCCCTTGTGGGGTGAGAACCCATCCTTCTTTATTATATGACCCGTCTAGGTCTGAAATGAGGCTTTCATCCTCTTTGGTATATTTTGGCTCACCTTCTAGGGAGATTTGCCCTTCAGGGATCAAAGCTCCTTCTGTTTTTACCTCTCTTTTGGCTGCCTGTTTTGCCTCTCTGTCCGCCAGCTCATTTCCTTTTTCCAATTCCAAGCTTACTTTTTGGTGTGCTTTGATGTTTGTGATTGCCAGTTTCTCAGGGAGTTGGACTGCCTCCAACAGTTTCAGTATCTCTTCTACATGTTTAATGTTTTTGCCCTGTGAATTTAATAATCCTCTTTACTTCCATATTGCTACATGCGCATGTATGACTCCAGAGGCATATTTTGAGTCTGTATAGATATTTACAGTTTTGCCTTGGGCCAGTTCCAAGGCACAAGTTAGAGCAATTATCTCTGCCTTTTGTGCAGAGGTATTGATGGGCAAAGGTCCCGACTCTATTATTTCTTGGCTAGTGGTGATGGTGTATCCAGTGTGTCTTTTACTGCTTAGGACATAACTGCTTCCGTCTGTGAACTAGTTTTCCATGTTCTCCACAGGACTATCTTTCAAGTCCAGATGGCTCAAATATATCACTTCGATGGTTTCCAGACAGCCATGATGCACTTGTTCCCCTGTATTTCCTCTGAGGAAAGAGGCTGGATTGACAATGTTATTTACTATGATTTCCATATCATCTTGTTCTACCATTGCAGCCTGATATTTAAAAAATCTTTGTGGGGAAAGCCAATGCCCACCTTTCATTTCTAGTACTGCAGATACTGTATGGGACACTAGCGCAGTCATTTTCTGACCCAGAGTACATTTTCGGGCCTCCTGGATGTTTAGTACCATGGCTGAGACTGCTCACAAATATCCGGGGCAACCTTTTGCGCTTGCGTCCAGTTGTTTGGAAAAGTAAGCCACTGCTCAGTGATACGGGGCCAGATCCTGCGCCAATATTCTTAGGGCAATCCCCTGCTTCTTGAGGAAAAAGAGTAAAAATGGTTTACTCACACCTGGGAGTCCCAAGGCTGGAGTCTGGCTCCCAATGCTGGGATGCAGCAGTAACCCCAGATTTGCTCCATCTACCGGTCAGCAAATCCCCAATCTACATATAGGGTAACCTCCTCCTAAATGGGGACTATGCCATATGCCAGACATCTCTGGCCTGTTTATCAGTGGCCCTGGTCAAGCACAGGCATCCCCTATGACTTACTGGCCCCTCCTTTGTCAAACATACTGTTTTGTCCGCAGCCACAGGAGGTCCTTCTCTGCTCCTGTAGTGACCGACTGGGGAAGGAGTTCTTCCAAGAAAAGGGCTCGGTATACACCTAGGATGTCCCTTTCCACTGCCAACCCTGCAGCCAAGCAGACACCTCTTCTGGCTGGCTTGCCAAACTGACACGCGAAATAGAGACTCCACAACCAGTGAGTTTGTGAAGTAGGAATGTTTATTCAGCACTGGGCACACGGGGGAATAGTTCCACCAAAAATGTGTGCCCCTAAACAAAGCAGACACTGTTTATACAGACACTTAAGATCATATGTATTCATGAAAGTTTCAACATTGCTGATACATATTCATGACCTATCCCCACCTACTCTTGCTTTGTATGTTAGTCCGCCTTTCATCATTCTGCACTTGCACACTATCTTCTGCTATCTTCTGGTGGTCTTGGGCAGAGGTCGTTGGATGAAGTAAGTAGCCATCCTCCACAATGCCCTCTGGATGAACCTAGTCCTTACGCAGGCTCTCTTGGTGTCTGGTTGTCCTTCAAGGCTTTAGGCCACAGTCCAAACTAAAGATCCAGTTTTTACTGGTTTTTAGAGTACTAGTTCCTGCTTTATCAGTCTTAATTAATAGGCTAAATTCTATTGTTGCATAGCAAAGGATTATCTGTTCTTACCACATTTGATTACGCAGCAAATTATAGTTTCATAAGTTTAGGTATAGGTTGCCTATATCACTGTGTTTCATCTTCTGGTAGCAGTCCTTGATGCATCTTCACTGTGCTACCAGATCAGAGCAGGAGGTGATCTCCAGTCTACTGAAGAGGATGCTCCTCCCCCATCACTCTGAGGATCCCTGCTCTTCTGAGCTGGGCCTTTTCCCCAGCTCTCTGGTTGGAGGTTTTGGGGCATCTCTTGATCTCTGAAGCAGACACAGGTTTTCAGGGTGCCTGAAGCGTTGCATAGCTCAGGAGGCCAGGGTTTACAGGTAGGTGGGGAATACTAGTCTCAGCATACCAGACAAAGCAGGTGTGGTTTATGTTTCTCCAGGCTGAGATGGTGTCATGAAAGGGCATAAATTACTTCAGCTGTCTCATCATATACTTGTTAATTATTAAATTACTGGATTTGAAAGTATATTCCTGTATGAAAACTGTGAAAATTATGTTTACAACTCATTGAGAATGAAAAAACTAGCAGGAGGAGCAGGTGCAGTCAGGTGGTACTTTTGAGCAAGAAGCAGCACAACACGGTAACCAAGCAGTAGAGAATAGAGGGTTTTTCAACTTATAGGCCTGGTCTGTAAAGTTCTTCTCACAGATTCAGGCCTATAGTCTGTACATGTTGGAATATTGTACTAATTCAGAACATAATTTCTATGTTTCTGTCACTAGCTGGGATATACTGGCTTGAATCCTCAGTGAGGATCATGAACATAAGAGCTAAACCATGAGTATGGGAAAAAGGGAGACTCACTAGTGCATTAAGAGCTTTAGTCTTATTTTCCCTGGATTTGTCTGAACTTACTTCTCACTCCTGTGATAAATGTCTGGCAGTCTTGGTGCTGTCAGTGAGGGAGTCCCTCATTACAGGCACCAGCATGCAAATGTAGCTTGCCAATTTGGAGGGGGTGTGAGATGCTGAGAAGCTTAAGCAGGTTGGGCTGAATCCATGTGCCTCCTTAGCAGGAGAAGGGAGCTTTTGACACTACAGTATTGATTTGTGAAAGGAATGAGGAACTTGTCTCAACAAACAAACTGTGGATCTGCTGGTAAATATAGCTAGATACTGAGAGATAAAATAAACAATGGGAAGGAGTCCACTGATTGATAAATGGAATGAGATATCTGTATTTACAAACAAACTGTAGGTCTGCTGATAAATAAAATTCAATATTGAGAGACTAAAGAAACAATGGGGAGAACCACAAATTACATAAGGGATTTTATTAATTGACATAAGGAAAAGACAAAAGAGGAGGTTATACATTAGAAGGGGGTCTTAGGTATTAGGCGTTTTGGGGAGTCTGTACCTCTCAAGTACCTCCACCAATGGTGGAAGAGAGAGGGACATGTGGTCAGGAAATTAGGCTAAAAAGTAGGCTGCGTCATCCAAAAATTTGAGAAATTGCAGGGGAATTGCCCTACGGCCTCTCCCTTTATTCAAATAAAGTAACAGGACTCCTGGGTCTAGTTTTTGGACATAAACCTCTGGTGTTTGTGGATTAATTTTCCTGACAATTTGGAAACTGTGAGGGCTTGCTTCTGCTGTTCAGATAGTGAAATAAAATTTTAGAATAAATGAGATTGCATCAAGAGACACCCAACTACTCTCACCACAATCTTCTGAAGAAAATTGGTCTGCAGGTCTCTGACATTTGACTTCTTACCTCAAAAGGTAAAGCTGGTGATAAAAGTTGATTGCAGTTCTCCAGAAGGTAATCCCTATTGATTTGGGATGGCAGGAAAACAGGTGCTTGAAAGATCAAGAAATAAGCAAAAAGGCTTTGCAGAGGTTTAGAATGTATATACATGTACTCAGTATACTAAAACCATTTTAATTACTTCAGTATTGCACGGCTAACAATTAGTTACATCAAAACAATATAAAACTAGATGGGGTCAGTGTTGCAACCCACTCTAATCACAGAGGAGCAAAGTGAGCTCTCTTTGGTTTATGAATCCTGAGGTTCGAAATATTCCCCAAAATGTGATTTAAAGTGTTATAGATGAGTAATGAAATGGTTGACTCTCACAATTAAAGGGTGACTATTATGTATTTGTTAAGACAAGTTTCGTAGATGCATAGTTATGTTTCCCCTCGTCCTTGCATTGTTATCACGGGATAGCCTTAGGAGTCAAGGCATTTGGGAGGGTCGGCTTGTTACTATGGCAGCACCTGACCTCCAATCAAGATGTAAGAAAGTGATCTCCACCACTGGATGGCAAAGAATGAGTCAACTGACAAGACTTTGGGAGGGGCTAGAGGTATAAAAGGCGGAGCATCCATTTTGTAGATGAGCACATGGCAGTTGAGTCCTTTGCTCTCAGCGCTGTAATTTAACTTTATTCACTCATCTGTTATATTTTTCATAAGGTTTTATTAAACCTCTAAAATTTTAAAAGAGCATTGTTTCTCACAAATGGGTAGTTGTTCCAGGATATACACCTCGTCTCCATTGCCCTAGGAGTTTTTGAAAGAGAAATGTGCCCCTCTGCAAGTTTGGCGCCTCGATCAACTTCTCCTGGGACCACCAGTGGTCACAGGTCAAAACCCCAAGGACAGCGGAAGACTAAAAAATGAGAAAGAAGAGGGAGAAGGTGAGTACCATCCTCATAACTATTTTGGCCAGATTGTTATTCTGTAATTCGGGTGTGCAAATGTCAGCTTCAGACAAGTAATACATGGGACATGTCCTGGTCTGTTAGAGCTTCAGGATATTGGAGAGTTGGAAATACAGGCCAGGACACGTGGGAGAGGAAAGTGGGGGCCCTGTGGCTGGAAGGAAGCATGTGATTGAAATATTTATGGGGACTCAAGCATCTGGAATTGCCAGATTGAGAGTCCCCAGGTTTACAGTGAGAATTGCCCATCGGTGGGGACTGCACTTGTATCGGGGTGAGGAGTCGTGGCAGCTTTCCCAACTCACTGGAACAAAGGGAGCGGAGGAGCCACTCCACATGGAGGAGCAGCATGCGCAACGCTCGGCGCAGTGGGCTTCTGGTGTGCACTCAGCACGATAACTTCCAGAGCTTACCAACCCAAGCTAAGCGAAGGGGGTTCCCAGGTGGGGTCTGTGAAATCGCTAGGGTGCCGCATGAGCAGTAGCTGAACACGCTGAGTGGCAGCCACCCGAGACCCAGCACAATAACTCCTGGCCTTTGCCAACACAGCAGAGGTGGCACAGACAGCATCGCTGAGGGTCGAGAATTAGCCCGTTGTGGGGGGGAGATGGTCTCGGAAACTGTGGAGTTTGTCGACCCAAGAATGATGCTAAAGTTGCACATGGCAGTGTCTAAGGTCTTGAGTGAGAGGGCTTCCTTGTGACCCACTGGCATAAAGTCAGGCTGGGCGACGTGCGGGGCAGAACTACCGTCGGGCTGAGTGAGGAGCAGGGTGAGGCCGCCATCGGGCCGAGCCAGGAGCAGGGTGGGGCCCCTTCCAGGCCAGGCGGGGAGCAGAGCAGACTCCGGGCGGTACCAGCTCCCCTGTAATACCCACTGGCATAAGGCCTTGGGACCAGGCCATCGAGCCGAGGAGAAGAGGAACAGCAGGCCCAATCCAGTGATACGAGAGTCCCTGGATTGTAGGCAAGTTGTTTTTTTTACTTTCTGGAAGAAATGTAAAGTTTTTTCTTCTTTCTCTTTCCTCCTTTCCTTGTTTCCTTTTTCCCTCCTTTCCTTTCCCCTTCTTAGTAAGGTGGGCCTTGTTGGGAGGGCCTGAGGTTATCTATCGAGGTAGGATTGGAAACAAGTAGAGAATGCCCCGGGGAAAAAGGAGGAAGTGAAGGGGTACCAACAGGTATACTCCCAGATAGCCCACTGGGAAGGAAACTAGCCTGGTGCAAATATGACCCCAATATCAGAGATAAGGACAAGCTCAAAATGATTCAGTACTGCATGGTAAAATGGACTAAAAGGGAAATCAGGACTGATCATGTACACTGGCAGAGATATGGATCAGATGAAGGATGGATATGTCGGGCTTTAAACATCTATGCAAGAGCTAAGAAACCATTCAACCAGGAAGAGAGTAACTATGCTGCCTGCTGGGAAGGGGAGACTTCACCCTTTAAGGTGAGCATGTTTAAAGTATCAGAAAGTAAAGAATGGGACCCGGTAGACTATTTGCCCCCTCCACCTCCACTAGCATGAACTGCACCCTCCCTGCCCTCTGATGGGCCTAGTCAAAACACTAGAAACAGAGTGGCAAAACGAGACAAAAGCAGATCAGGGCATGGGAGCCAAGTAGTGGGATTATATACTCTGAAAGAAGTACCACTGGGTGGGGTGCAGGGAGGAATTGGATTCCTAACCACATCACTCAATTTCTCTCATGTGAGAATGTTCAAGAAAGAATTAAAAGGATTACTAGAGGACCCCATTGGATTAGTGGAACAGTTAGATCAGTTTCTGGGGGCCAATATTTATACATGGGAAGAAATGCAATCAATAATGACCATGTTATTTACACCAGAGGAAAGACAGATGATGTGGGCAGCTGGGATACAGATATGGGAAAGGGAGCATGTTCAAGGACCTCCTGGGGATGTGAAAATGCCCATAGTGCGCCCCACCTGGGGCCACAACAGCACTGGGGGGAGGCAAGACATGGAGGAATATAGAACATTGATTATAGGAGGTATCAAAGAGGCGGCTCCACACAATCAAAATGCCCATAAGGCTTTTGATGAGCAGCATAAGAGGGAAGAAACCGCAACAGAGTGGTTAAAAATATTGAGGAAAAATATGAGGCAATATTCAGGGGTTGACCCTGATACAATGGCTGGACAGACCTTGCTAAAGATAAATTTTGTCACTCACTCTTGGCCAGATATATGGAGAAAGTTAGAAAAGTTAGATGGTTGGCAAGAAAGGAGATTGGAAGATCTCTTAAGAGAGGCACAGAAGGTGTATGTCAAGAGTTGAAGAGAAGGCCAAGGCAAAGGCCAGGGTAATGGTAACTGCCATTAGGGAGGGAAACCAGCATGTAATGAAGTACCCATGTAAGGAAGGAGGACCCCAAGTGTGAGAAGATAGATGAAGAGGGGATACAGCTCCTTGAGACTGGATGAAAAAAGGAGAATTTGGGAAACGGGGAACATAGGGCCAGCTTGCTTTTACTGTAAAGAGGTTGGACATATCAAGAAAAATTGCCCCTGAAAAGAAAAGGACCTGAGGGTCTATGAGAGTAAGCAAAAAGGAAAAGCAGAAGACTAAGGGTGTCAGGGGATCTACTTCCTGGGGACAGAATACCATCAGGAGCCCTTGATAACTTTAACAATAGGTCCCCAGGAGGAAGAATTTGAACATTTTGTAGACACAGGGGATGAAAGAACTTGTGTTTGTGAAATTCCCAAGGGGTGTAAAAAAAGTCAAGATACTGTGCAAGTAGTAGGTGCAAAAGGGGAAGGGTTTAAAGCATCAGTTATAAAGCAAGTAAAGTTTGAAGGTACAAATAAAATAAGAATGGGGCATGTTCTATTCGTTCCAGAAACAGGGTGCAATTTATTAGGACGGGATTTACAGACACAGTTAGACATTGGGGTACTCCCAGAGGAAGGGAAAATGGTAGTTAAGCTTCTCCGATTAAGGGAAGAAGATGAGGAGAAAATTCATGAAATGGTGTGGTCAAAACAAAAAAAAATGGAGGTAAATTAAACATAAAACCTTTAGCAAAAAAAATAGTTAATGAGAACCATCCAGTTAAGGCACAACAATACCCACGCTCCCTGGAAGGGAGACAAGGATTGCAGCCAGTGATCGAGGACCTACTTGAGGAGGGGACCTTAGAACCATGTATGTCCCTCCCATAATACACCCATGTTACCAGTAAAGAAGTCAGCCGGAACATATCGACTTGTCCAAGACTTGAGGGAAGTGAATAAAAGAACAGTGAATCAGTACCCAGTAGTGCCTAACCCGTATACACTATTAATATCTCCCCATCACACCAGTGGTTTAGTATTATAGACCTAAAAGATGGTCTTTGGGCTTGCCCACTAGCAGGAGAAAGTAGAGATATATTTGCCTTTGAATGGGAGGACTCCAATTCAGGAAGAAAGCAACAGTAAGGATTTTCTGAATCCCCAAACCTAATCGGTCAAGCACTAGGACAAGTTCTACAACTTTTTTCCATCACACCTGAAATAAAACTTATCCAATATGTAAATGATTTACTTCTCTCAGGACAGGAAGAAAAGGAAGTCTGGGAATCCACCAGAGCATTATTAAATTTTCTGGGGGACCAAGGACTTTGGGTATCAAAAGGGAAACTGCAATTTGTAGAGTGTGAAGTAAAATACCTAGGACATGTGATTTGACAAGGGAGCCGCCAATTGAACCCTGAAAGAATTATGGGGATAGTCTCACTTCCATGGCCAAAACCCAAGAGGGACGTTAGAAGATTTTTAGGCTTGTCGAGATATTGTAGACTACGGATTGAGGGATACACTCAGGCTGTCAGGTTCTTGTATGAAAAGTTAGTAGAAGAAGAGGTTAGGTGGGAAAAACAAGATGAGTAAAAGTTTGAAGATTTAAAACAGAAACTAGTCAATGCACCAGCATTGAGTCTTACTGCCTTAGACAAACCTTTCTATCTGTTTGTAGATATAGAAAAAGGGGTAGCTCATGGAGTACTAGCCCAGGACTGTGGAGGATACAGGAAACCAGTGGCCTAGTTATCAAAACGGCTAGACCCGGTAGGCCGGGGGTGGCCAACCTGTATTCAGGCGGTGGCAGCGACCGCCCTACTCATGGAAGAAAGCAAGAAATTAACCTTTAGGGGAAATTTGAAAATATAGGCCCCACACTCAGTTAGAAGTATCCTAAGCCAAAAGGCTGAGGAATGGCTCACTGATTCCCAAGTGTTAAAGTATGAAGCCATCTTAATAGATAAGGATTTGGAGCTAATCATGAGTAACCAACTCAACCTTGCCCAGTTTTTATATGGAGAACCAGATGAGGGACTAGTGCATAATTGCCTAGAGGTTATAAACTCTCAAACTAAAGTAAGAGAGGACCTAACAGATCAAGCACTCCAAGGGGGAAAACAATTGTACATCAATGGATCTTCAATGATAATCCAGGGGCACCAGGTGTCAGGGTACATTATAGTCGATAAAGAGCTAGTGGCCACAGAAAACGGAAAGTTACCTTCCAACTGGTCAGCCCAAGCATGTGAGTTATATGCCCTAAAATGAGCTCTAGAAATATTAACACAAAAAAGAGGAACAATATATACAGACTCAAAATATGCTTTTGGAGTAGTGCATACCTGTGGAATGTCCCCGTTCCTAAGAGACAGGAATTTGATCTTACCTTTCTTGTGTCGCTAATAACTCCTCCCTTGACCTGAACCCTAACTCCAACCCTGTGATAACCTATAAAAACTCCACGACCCTATCTCTGCATAGTCTTTTCGTCTCCATCCCACCCCTCCTCTCTGGGGGTAATAAATGGATTCTCAAGCTTTCTGAAACAAAGACCAGTCTTGTTTGTTCCCATGACCAGTGCTGGCAGCTGCACCCTCCCTGGACACGATGAATCCAGTTGCACAGCACTGCAACAAATGGTGGAGAATGCAAGCAGCCAGTGAGGACAGCACGACCAGAACCCTGTAAGTCACCCGCTGAACTACACCTTGCGGGACCCCCATCTTAAAAGGAACATGGGGGTAAAAAGCTTACGGGGAGGGGAATTCCCAGTAAGGGCACCAGCTTACTGGGACCAGGCAATGGAACTGACATCTATCATCACTCAGTGAGACGCTTATGAACGGTTTCGTTTTTCATGGGAGGCAGTTTTTAAGAACTACAAGCAGCTAGTCTGCCTGCAAAAAGGACCATTCCACAGACTCTTGTCAACTTTCCCGACATGTCTGCTGCAGCTTATAGACAGTAAAAGCCCTGGAGGGTACTTATGGAAGATTACATACAGCATGTTGATGCCCTAGATCTGTGGTCCCCTCTCCTGTGAACCCCCACGTTTTTCAGTTTCTGTGAAACTGCCCACATCTTTCCTTACCCTTTTGTTGATAAGAGTACGACAAGGAGTGAAAACTGCCAGCACGGCATGGAGTTGCTACTGTCTCTCCGTCACTCCATGTCCCTCTCCTCCACCCTATCCCCCTTTCCCTGAAGGCAGAACAAGGACGGAATCCGTTTAGAAGTGACGCGGGAGCGCTACCGTCCTCTTGCTGTCCTGTGTCCTTCTTCGCCTCCCGTCTTTCCATATCTCCCGTTCCCTACCCAGGAAAGTGATGGCCGCACTGTCCCAGGCCCTCCTTCGAAAAATGGTGCTTACCAAGCTGTTTAAGATTCCCCTTTTTCCTGCCAAAGTCCTTCTCTTCCAGTCCCGAATCTCCCTTTTCCCCCTACCTACCTCCGCCCTCTCCCTGCCGCACCGCTGCAGCTGGCCCGGCCCTAGGCTTGTTTGGCTGGGCTACTCGCCCTGTGAAGAAGTCATCTGGCCTCACCACTGCCCCCCCCGGCGCTGGCCCCGCTCCACACCCTATGCCAGGGGCCCTCGCCAGTTCCCTCACTTTGCAGTCATCATCATTCAAGATAACAACACCCATAACACCAGTACCAAAGCCGAGACAAAACACTAAGGACTGTGCCCCTCATGAAGAGGAGATCAAAGAACTGCACCCCTTCTGGTGAGATCAAAAGCCAGAGGAGATTGAACTGTTAAATCATTAAGTAAAAATGTATTCATTTAATCAAGTATCATCATTTCTGTTACTTTATCCTTTATGATTGAGTCTCAAATGCCTTTCTATTCCTTGTTCATTTAGCCTAATAATATTCATTTTAGTTTTCTAAACTATTAAGTCATATTCCCAAGAATCCCCTCATTATAAGTTATTCACCATGCATTGATCAGTTTAAAAATGAGGGAATTGTGGAATGCCCCTGTTCCTAAGAGGCAGGAATTTGAACTTACCCTTCTTGTGCTGCTCATAACTCCTCCCTTGACCCGAACCCCAACTCCACTCCTGCAATATCCTGTAAAAACCCCACGATCCTACCTTTGCACAGTGTGCCAGGGTGATGTTATGATGCTTGTATCCCAAATCAGCTGTTCTGTTTATGAGGCGGGGAGAAGAAGGAGCACGGAGTTTCATTATCAGCTGCACTCTCCCCCACAGTCTGCTGGAACACAGAACTCCACTGTTGTTGTCTGGGCATGGATGGGGCAGAACTCCGCACTCCTTTTGCTTTTTAGTTAGTTAGTTAGTTTAGCTAGCTGAGGCAGTCCAAGCTTTCTCTGAACTGTTTTTCTTTCCCTTTTCTTGGAACCATTCTAACCTACTCCAGACTAGGACCCAGGGAGACATGGAGAGCTTGCACTTTGTAGCCTGCTGGGGCCTACTCTGCAGCCTTTCCCAGTGCCGGAAGGACTGATAACAGAGCAACCACCCACCAGAGAGACTTTCTGAATTTGTCATCTCTTCAGAGCAACAAATGAGTTTTGTCATCTGGTATTGTTCATTTTGTGTGCTGGGGAGTGCCTTGCCTGTTAAATAAAAAGGATTTTCCCACTTCTCTCCAAAGAAATTTTTCCAAACCAGTTGGGGGAAGGGGCCGTGTGGGTTGGCTTTGTGGGGGGCCCCTTCTAGAGGTTTTCTCCAAAATTTGCCCTAAACCAGGACACGCAGTCTTTTCGTCTCCATCCCACCTCTCCTCTCTGGGGGTAATAAATGGATTCTCGAACTTTCTGAAACAAGGATCCATCTAGTTTGTTCCCATGCCCGGCGCCGGCAGCTGCACCCTCCCTGGACATGATGAACCCAATTGCACAGCACTGCAACACATACCTTTGAAAAAAATTGGGAACAGAGGGGGCTATTAAATTCAAAGAGAGAGGGACTGGTTCACAAAAAGCTTATTTTGGAGGTATTAGAAACCTTACAATTATCAGAGGAAGTGGCAGTAGTATATGTTAAAGGACATCAAATGGGGCAACTCAAGAGGCACAAGGGAACACTTTATCAGATTTAGAAGCTAAGAATACGGCCAAATTAGGTACAGAAGAATTAATAATGGTGCTAACCCCATGAGAGAAATGCACAAAGTCCCCATATTCAGTGAGACGGAAGAGAGAGAACTCCTTAAAGCAGGATCAAAGAAAGATAACAAGGGGAAGTGGAGATTAGCGGATGGGAGGCAAGTGCTAAATAAATCTCTTGCCAAGAAAATGCTAGAAGGCATGCATGGTACAACACATTGGGGTACTCAAGTGCTAAGTGATCAATTCCTAAAGGACTGGGGCTACGTAGGAATTTTTGGAATAGCTAAGCAAGTAACTGAACGTGCATGATATGTCAATTAATGAATAGGAAAGTCATGAGAAAAACACCCAGAGGAGGGCAAGAACTAGCCTTATGGCCCTTTCAAAACATCCAAGTAGACTTTACTGAGCTTCCCCAGGTACAATGGAGGAAGTTTTTGCTAGTGATGGTAGATCACTTGACCCATTGGGTAGAGGCGGTACCCACTGTTAAAGTCAATACCAATATTGTAAGTAAAACCCTTCTAGAATCAATCATTCCCCGATATGAGATGGTGAGCAGGATTGATTCAGACCAAGGAACTCATTTCACATCTAAGATATTCCAAAAAGTTGTTCAAGTCCTGGGAGTGAAATGGGAATTACACTCCATGGTATCCACAGAGTTCTGGTCGTGTTGAGAGGATGAATCAAACTCTTAAAAGAACTCTAGTTAAAGTGATGACTAAAACCCGGATGTCATGGATAAAATTCCTCCTTTTAGCTCTGTTAGAATTAGAACCCAACCCTGGTCAGATCTGGGAGTCTCACCCAATGAAATGATGTTTGGGTTACCCTTTTTAACCTTGCCCCAGAAAGTTGCCACCTATGAGGAAGGGGAAGCCAATGCCAAGAAATCTGTTATGTCTATAGCACAAACCTTAGAAGGGCTAAGACATCAAGGGGAAATTGCTCAAACTACCACCCTGGATTTCAGAATTCATAATATTACTCCCAAGGATTAGGTAATGACCAAGTCATGGAGAGATCAGCCTCTAACTCCTCAGTGGGAAGGTCCCTTTCAGGTACTGCTCACCACCGAATCAGCTGTGCGAACTGCAGAGCAGGGATGGACTCATGCAAACAGAGTTAAAGGCCCAATAGAAGAACCCAAAGAATGGACTAAAATATCCCGACTGAGTGAGGCAAGATTGACTCTCAAGCAGAGACTGAGAGACAGAGAAACACCAGGACGTCCAAAACGTAGAGTCAAGCTTCCACCAGCCAGCTCGAGGACTGTCTTCCTGTTTGAATAGATGGGAATTACAAGCATCTGTTAAGGGTAAGTACATAGGGAACCATAAGAGGCATTGGGGTGATTTCCTTAAGAACCAACAAATGGAGTAAGACAAGGAATAGAGGGCAAGACTGAGTTGGCCCCTGTGTTCACCACCAAGAAGATTCCATAGCCCTGCTGCGGGTAGCAACCCCGTAGGCATGGAAAGGTGGGGGCAAGAAGGCCATACCAGACCTCTATTATTCCTCAATTGTCTTTTAATACAACAGGGACTGGAGGGCAAGACCGAGTTGGCCTCTGTACTCGCCACTAAGACACACCTACTATGGGTAGCAACCCCATAGACACAGTAGATGGGAGTCAAAGCCATACCGGACCTCTGTGATGCCCTTTTGTCCGTTCCAAATAAGTGTGTCTAAGGAAAACCTGAGATCTTTTTTTTTCTCCTGTTCCCACTGTACTCGCCCACATCAACAGATGCTAGTATGACTCATTCAGAAGAGAGAGAAATTTTTTTTATCAGAATCAAAAATGAGAGTTAATTTTTCAAGTCAAATGACTTATAGAAAAAGAAAAGGGGGGGTTTGTTATAGATGAGTAATGAAATGGTTGATTTTCACAATTAAAGGGTGAATATTATGTATATATTAAGAGGAGTTTTGTAGATGCATAGTTATGTTTCCCCTCCTCCTTGCATTGTTATCATGGTATGGCCTTAGTAGTCAAGGCATTTGGGAGGGGCAGCTTGTTACTATGGCAGCATTTGATCTCCAATCAAGATGTAAGAAAGTGATCTCCACCACTGGATGGCAAAGAATGAGTCAACTGACAAGACTTTGGGAGGGGCTAGAGGTATAAAAGGCGGAGCATCCATTTTGTAGATGAGCACATGGCAGTTGAGTCCTTTGCTCCCAGCACTGTCATTTAACTTTATTCACTCTTCTGTTGTATTTTTGATAAAATTTTAATAAACCTCTAAAATTTTAAAAGAGCATAGTATTGAGAGTTTTTTGCAGGACAATGGACATATGCAACTTATGCACAATCCAGCATTCATAGAACAGAGTAAGGTCACCATGCCCTTGAAGCACACAAAAGGAGAAGAACATGCTCAAAAGCAGACAGTTCTGGATGCAAAGGCAGACAAGAAAACCACAGCAAGACGCATGAGGAAGGAAGGCTAACTAAAATTTACTGAAATTTTAAAATGAGTGTGTAAAAAGGACTTAACCAATCGTATTAACTTGAGGCATGAACAATAGAGAACAGTATAAATATGGCCTGCTTTTTTGTAATAAATCGGCTTCACTCGATCATATTGATCATGACGTGATGTCCAGTTAATGATCCTCCGCAGCATAGTTTCTCACAAAAGACAAATGAGGTGAAATGTTGATACAAAAAAATTGATATATTTTCTTTAACAGTAAAAGAGGCAAAGAGAAAGAAAGGAGGAAAAAGAGGGGAAAAGGGGGGAGGTGTGTGATGGACAGACAGGGAGAGTGTCAGAGACAGATTAAGTAGAAAGATATTACTCCTTCATGGGTCCCAAAGACATCTCATTGCTCCCCTCCATCCCGTCTTCTTGGTGGTGAGGTGACGGTGATTGATTGAAAAGACAGGGCATCTCTTGGGTTGTATGCAAGAAGAAGTCGTTTATTCTTTGTGTAGCAGGGTTTATATAGTTTTACAGCATCAGCTAAAATTTTCCACTACTAAACAATAACTACATCACTCATGTCTCTTAACTATGTTGCTTAACCACAGTTCTGCAGGTGCAGTTCTACCTGGCTACTCTAAAACAAAGTATAACATTCCTTTTTGCTTCCCCCCTCACATTCCTACTCATTGTTGCCATGGTTTCTGTTCCACCAAGGTTAGCACATCTATGTCAGTTTCAGCCTTGCTCTCCAGCTGAAACCCCACATATATCTATAACAAAAAGTACAGAATCCAATGGATTAATCTGTGTTTAGACCACGTGGGAATGCCCAGGTGCCTCCCCTGAGGGAGGCTAGTTTTCCACTGTCTCTTGCAAGACTGGATCAGTTGCATCATTTTGCATCACACGTGTTTTGCGGAGAAAAGAAGAAACCTCACAACTTTATAAAAGTTGTAAAGCCCGGTATGCCTTTATTACAACCCGCATCGGACGCAAGCGTCCCCAAAAGGCATGCGTACCCCTGAAGACCTCAGGTCTCCTTTTATCCCCCTTCCAAATGCATATGCATACAGTTTCACAATAGGTTCATACATGTTCATTCCATGTGACATTTATCGCCAGTTCTTCTTTATCAAAGGAATTCCAGGGTCAGGGGCAAATTGACCTTGTGGTCGTTTCTGTTTTTCTTTCTCTGTCTCGTCGCTGTCTCCAGCATGTGAGTTTTTCCTTCAGCTTTGGCCTCACAGACTTTTCACCTCTCCTAGATGCTTCACCTAATTCAGAATGGATCTCTACTCTTTCTCACACGCAGTGCTCTGGTGCAGGGTCTGGGGAACTGTTCAGGGGACTTTTTGAAATAAACAAAAAGGGCCAGGACACTTCATCTCCTTTTTAATGCCTTTATTAAAAGTGATCAGCTCAGGATTGGGCGGCTCGACAGGTCTGCAGTGTCCGTCGCCTCTCCCAAGGCGACTGAGAGGAGGAGGATATGTACAGCTCTGTCCACCAGGGGCAGAGCTGGGGATCAGATCCTCTTGGGAGCATACAGGGTCTCCTGATCCCATAAGATGGTACCTCAGTCCGGGTCTCCCAGACCTCCCAGTCCTGGCCCGGGGGATCTCGAGGACAGGGTGAGGAACGACGAAGGTTTCCCGCATCTCTGCAGGCCCAGCGCCCTGCTCCTCACATCCAGACATCACTCCAGTCTCTCAACTCTTATTTGGCTCGTTGTTTTTGGGGTCTTCTCCATGAGTTTGGAGATGGGGGGGGGGGGGTGTCTCACAAAGCATTCTGGTCTTTGGAGTCACTTTGCATAACCCCCCCCACCTTCTCAGGTGTCTTCCCTTATCTGAGAAAGGTAAAACTTAGCTTCGGGCAAGGTCCCCACCCAGGAGAAGGGCGATTACCTCGCCTCAGCCAGGGCTTTTACTAATACAAAAACAACCATTAACGACAACGACCTGTGATTACAATAACAAAGGCCGCAGCCCAGCAGTAGTGGTAACATTTTCTCACAGAAAAAAAAATATTAACCAAATTTTTGTTCATAACATTTTGATGGACCATGACATCCTTTCAGCTGTCCCTCATGTAAATGTCCCATACATGTGACTTTTCCTGGGGTGGGGGGTCCCTCCACAGCTGAGCTAGTCTGTGCAGCAGATAGGCGTTCACTGCATTTGACAAGAGGCTTTTTTGCTGTACACCCAAAACCTCTCATCCTCCCTTCCTGGGTTGGGGGGATTGTGTGCAAACCTGGCAACATATAAGCCTGGGGCTATGGCCTCTACCCAAAGCTGTTGCCTTGGATGCTCTTCCAGTCTTATGCATTACTTCACAGATGCTTTGAACAATAGTGGCACTTTTCTTATCTCCATCCCTCAGGTGGTTTAACTCACAGTTCAGAGTTTCAGTCACGAAGCCCATTCAGGGTGGGCTTCAGTCATGCAGCTTCATTATACAGTTTTGCTATAATAGGCAAAAGTCCTTCATAAAAATGTTTAAGCCATAAACCATACCATTTCAGTCTCTGACAGCTAATCATTATGATTTTTTTGTCCAACAACACTGATCTTTATGCTAAATAACTGGAAAAAGAGACATTTAGGCGTTTTCGATAGGTATTTTGTTTTGCACCTTGTATCAACCATCATTGAAGACAATGATATTGCATCTTAGCTCATGGAGAAAGGGAAGTAAAGCTCATTTACATTACTTGGAAAATTACTGCTTTTTTTAGTTTGATTTTATACCAGCTTGCACTCTTATGTATTTTAAAATAAATAAATAAATAAATAAATAAATAAATAAATAATTTATTTCCCTGAAGTGTTATTGTGCCATCTATTGCAAATGCAAAGCATGCTGAGCCTAGGAAACCACAGCATTAAATAATGCTGACTGAAATAAACAGGGCAAGAGACTTTTTCTCCTTTTATCGCTTTATTTAACGTGCTCAGTTCAAGATTGGGCAGCTTGACGGGTCTGCAGTCTCCGTCGTCTCTCCCGGGGTGACTAGCAGGAGGAGGATGTGTGCAACTTTGACCACTAGGGGCAGAGCTGGGGCCCAATCCTCGTGGAAGTTGGTTTGGGTGTAACCCAGATGGTAATAATCGCCTCTTTCCTCTCCGGCTCCCGGTTTCGGGATGACTCTCCCACTCAGGGTGAGGGGCAACAAAGGTTTTCAGCATCTCTGTAGGCCCAGCACTCCACTCCTCACGTCTAGACATCACTCTAATTTCCTAACTCTATCTTGACTCGTTTTTTTGGGGGTCTTTTCAGTAAGTTTGGAGTAGTAGCTTCTCATGGCATGCTGGTCCTGGAGTTAATCTGCATGTCCCCCCTCCCACGTTTCCTCACTGTCTGGGGGGGGACCACGCCCTTCACTGTCTCCAGAGAAGAGCCATCAACCCAGCCCCGGCTAGGGCCCTCACCAATACAAAAAAGAATCATTTAACGACAACGACTTGTAATTATCATAACAAACAGGTAGCACTTCAGCACCAACAGTGGTCTGCCTAGTCTTTGTAACCTTTTTCTTCAAAAAAAAAATTGGCAGCTTTTTTTGTTCATAAAACTGACCTTTGACAGAAGTGATATGTAAGACCTTAGAAATAATACAGAGCTTTTCAAGGTCCATGATTATTGTTCATTTTCTTGAAAGAAAGGAAGAAAACAAAAAGATAAAAAACATTTCAAATAGTGTAATTTAACCTGACATGGATTGAAGAATTTGGGCAGGTTTTCTTACACAAAAGAGAGGGAATGTATTCCCTAAAGCTTACCATGTAGTTTGAACACTGGATTGTACTGCTGTGAGAAATGACTGCTCACTTTTAAAATTTTAAAGATTTATTAAACCTTAACATAAAAATACAATAAAAGGACTAAATAAGGAAAAATTACAGCGCTAAGAGTGCCCATGACTATCAGCCAGGTGCTCCCCTACAAAATGGATGCTCTGCCTTTTATACCCTTAGCCCCTCCCAAAGTTTTGTCAGTCAACTCCTTCTCTGCTGTCCATTGGTGGAGATTACTTTCTTACATCTTAATTGGAGGTCAGGTGTTGTTATGCCATGCCTCCTGGTAACAAGCCGGCCCTCCCCAAATGCCCTGACTACTAAGGCTATTACAAGGGGAAGGGGAAAGAGGACTATAGGAGGACATATTACCATAACATTACTATACATTTTAACATCCACATAATATCTATGCCTTAATTGTGAGAGCCAATTATTATATTACTCATCTATAACACCGCTGTGTTACATTACTCTAAAGCTACACTTAAATCCCATCTAAGATTTTGCTATGCTAAAGCTATAATGTTTAAGTGTTTGAGGGAAATTACTACTTACTACTTTACAGGCATCTCTGCATATTACTTAATAGAATAATTTAGGTTGGAAAAGACCTTTAAGAGCATAGAGTCCAACCCAAACTAACACTGCCAAGTCTACCAGTAAACCACATCCCCGAGTGCCACATCTAGACATCTTTTTAATACCTCTAGGGATGGTGACTTCACCACTTCCCTGGGCAGCCTGTTCCATTGCTTGACAACCCTTTCAGCGAAGAATTTTTTCCTAATATCCAATCTAAACCTCCCCCGGTGTACCTTGAGGCTGCTTCCTCCCATCCTATCATTTATTACTTGGAAAAAGAGACTGACATCCACCTCATTGCAACCTTCTTTCAGGTAGTTGCAGAGAGTGATAAGATCCCCCCTGAGCCTCGTTTTCTCCAAGCTAAACAACCCCAGCTCCCTCAGCTGCTCCTCATAAGACTTGTGCTCCAGACCCTTCACCAGCTTTGTTGCCCTTCTCTGAATACACTCTAACACCTTGTCCCAGTTTGAGACAGATTTGGGAAGAAACTTCCCAAAAGGATGTCTCCTCTAAAAGGCAGATTCCAGCAGTCCATTCCCCAACCGGTTTGGGAGAAAATCCCCTTCGAGAAAAGTGGAAAAAACTGTTTATTCAACAAGCATAGTGTTCACAAACATGAAAAAATTATTAATATTACACAATAAAACCTCTCATTGCTCTGAAGAGATGGTAGGTTCAGAGATCCAGAGCCCAAAAGTCCTTCCTATATGTATGGCTTCCTCCAGGTTAGGAGGTGTCAGGGCAGTGTCCCGGGGGGCCTCCCCACCAGCGTAGGCTCCCACTGCTGGTCCTCTGGACCTGAGCAGAGCTGAACAGTTCCAGATGAAGAAGCCACAGTCCAGGAAAACTTTTTGTCTTGCCTGATGAACTAGAAGCCAGCTTAGAAGCAAGGGGAAAAAATCCCCAACTCTCCGCCTGTCCGCGCCGCAGACAACAGCCAAGAGAAAGGAATCCCAGGGGAGGAAGTGAAGCTTCTGCACACAGAAACTGCACACTGAAAAAGCATACCACTTTTTCGCTCTTAAAGGCACAAGGCATATATCTGGACAAAAAGACAGACGATGGGGATACCAGGCCACACAGTCACCCCAGAACACACCTCAATGTTCTTCTTGTAGTGATAAGCCCAAAACTGGACATTGTACTTGAGGTGTGGCCTCACCAGTGCCAACTGCAGGGAGATGATCACTGCCCCGGTCCTGCTGGCCAAAGGGACTCAGATGGGCTTTTGGCATAGCTGCTGTAGAGGCAGAGGACATTAAGCCGTTAAGCACCTTGCCTGGACTATCAGAAAACCCATCTGCAGTAGGTCTCCTGAAGGTAGAAGAACAATGAGTGCCAATTGCCACCTCGATGGTGCACCGCTGGCAGTATCACAGTATCGGACAAATCGAGAGGCTGTGATCCCCATCCACAAAATGATCCGTGAGCTGAAAAGCCAAGGAGTGGTCAGCAAACTCCACTCACCCTTCAACAGTCCCATCTGGCCTGTGCGCAAGTCTGACCGAGAATGGAGATTGACTGTGGACTATCGTGGCTTGAATGAAGTGACTCCAGAGCTGAGTGCTGCTGTGCCAGACATGCTGGAACTCCAGTGCGAGCTGGAGTCCAAGGCAGCAAAGTGGTACGCCACTATTGATGTTGCCAACACGTTTTTCTCCATTCCTCTGGCAGCAGAATACACAGGCCTCAGTTTGCTTTCACCTGGAGGGGCGTGCAGTACACCTGGAACTGACTGCCCCAGGGGTGGAAGCACAGCCCCACTATCTGCCATGGAATGATCCAGACTGCACTGGAAAAGGGTGAAGCTCCAGAACACCTGCAGTACATCGATGACATCATTGTGTGGGGGAACATGGCAATGGAAGTATTTGAGAAAGCAGAGAGGATCATCCAGATTCTGCTGGAAGCTGGCTTCACCATCAAGAAGAGCAAAGTCAAGGGACCTGCCCAAGAGATCCAGTTCCTGGGAGTAAAGTGGCAAGATGGATGGCCCTAGATTCCAACTCAGGTCATCAACAAGAACACCGCAATGTCTCCACCAACTAGCAAGAAGGAAACACAAGCTTTCCTAGGTGCCATAGGTTTTTGGAGAATGCACATTCCTGAGTACAGTCAGGTCATGAGCCCTCTTTACCTGGTCACCCATGTAGTGAAACAATCAGCTTTAGCCAGGGCCCCGTGGAGAATCTGAATGCTGACACAGAAGCAAAGAAGCTTCCTGACTCTAGGGATATCCACCCTATAACCTATCCCTATAGTCATGTAAGGCAATATGTTGTTAACCCTACTATTGGTCACTTATGGTCACTCTAACACCTTGCCATTGGTCAGGATTGGAACCGGGCCAAGGGTATAAAAGTAGCATACTGTACCCCTACTAACTTGGAAGAAGAAGTGCTGAGACCCTTCATGGACCCCTCCAATAAAGCCATACACGTGGAACAGCTGGTGTCTTCTCCTTCTCCTCTCTCTACCGTCTGCTGGAGCCTTAAGCCAAGGGAAGCTACCTAGCAAGCAAAGCTGAAATCATAAGAGCTGCCTAATCACTAAGAGCTGAATATTCCCTGCTTGCTAGGGGCTGACCCACAGCCTTGATCTGAGCGAGCTGGCTTCTGGCACTCAGTCCCCTTGGGGGCTGAGCTCTGGAGCTGTAATAGCTTGCCCTAAGGTAAGACCAATCAAGGCTCATTTACACCCGCAAGAAGAATGAGTTCCACTGGGGCCCTGAGCAGCAACAAGCTTTTGCCCAGATTAATCAGGAAATTGCTCATGCGGTACCCCTTGGCCGAGTCAGGATGGGACTGGAGGTGAAGAATATGCTCTGCTTTGCAGCCAGGAACAATGGCTTTTCCTGGAGCCTTTGGCAGAAGGTGCCTGGGGAGACTCGAGGCTGACCAGTAAGATTTTGGAGTCGAAGCTAGAGAGACTCCGAAGCCAACTACACTCCCACAGGGAAGGAAATCTTGGCCACCTATGAAGGAGTTCAAGTCGCCTCTGAGGAGATTGGCATGGAAGCACTTCTCCTGGCACCCCAACTACCGGTGCTGGGGTGGATGTTTAAAGCAAAGGTTCCCTCTACCCATTATGCCACTGATGCTACATGGAGCAAGTGGATTGCTCTCATCACACAGCGTGCCCATATTGGAAACCTGAATAGCCCTGGGATTTTGGAGATAATTACAAACTGGCCAGAAGGTGAAAACTTTGGTCTCACTGATGAGGAGGAACAAGAGCAAGTGCTGAACAAGCTTCACCATACAACCACCTACCAGCAGAGGAAACATGCAACGCTCTTTTCACTGACAGTTCCTGTCGCATCGTAGGGATGAACGAGTGGAAAGCAGCTGTATGGAGCCCCACAAAACAGGTTGCACAAGCTACCAAAGGAGAAGTTGGATCACGTCAACTCGCTGAACTCAAAGCTGTTCAACTGGCCCTGGACATTGCTGAGAGAGAGCAGTGGCCAAAGGTCTACCTTTATACTGATTCATGGCTGGTAGCCAATGCTCTGTGCGGATGGCTGGAGAGGTGGAAAAGGGCCAACTGGCAGCATAGAGGAAAGCCAATCTGGGCTGCTGATGAATGGAAAGACATTGCCACAACTGGCAGCATAGAGGAAAGCCAATCTGGGCTGCTGATGAATGGAAAGACATTGCCACACAGATGGAGAAGCTACCTGTGAAAGTCCATCATGTAGATGCCCATATCCCCAAGAGTCGGGCTAATGAGGAACACCGAAACAACAAAACAACGAGCAGGTAGATCAGGCAGCAAAATAGAGGTGTCAAAGATAGACTTAGATTGGCAACATAAGGGAGAGTTATTCTTAGCTCGATGGGCCCATGATGCCTCAGGTCATCAAGGCAGAGATGCCACCTATAAGTGGGCACAGGACCGAGGGGTGGATTTACCCATGGACAGTATATCTCAGGTTATCCATGACTGGGAGACGTGTGCTGCCATCAAGCAGGTCAAACGAGTGAAGCCCCTATGGTATGGTGGGCAGTGGTCCAAGTACAAGTATGAGGAGGCCTGGCATAGTGACTACATCACACTGCCCCAGACACACCAAGGCAAGCACTATGTCCTGACCATGGTGGAAGCCACCACAGGAAGGTTGGAAACCTACCCTGTGCCTCACGCTACTGCCCGTAACACCATCCTGGGCCTTGAAAAGCAAGTCTTGTGGAGACATGGTACCCATGAGAGAATTGAGTCGGACAATGGAACCCATTTCAAGAACAGCCTTATTAACACCTGGGCTACGGAACATGGCATTGAATGGATATATCATATCCCCTATCATGCACCAGCTGCCAGGAAAGTTAAACGGTACAACGGACTACTTAAGACTACCCTGAAGGCACTTGGTGTGGGCTAGACTTTTAGAAATTGGGAAATGACTTTAGCAAAAGCCACCTGGATGGTCAGCACCCGAGGGTCCATCAGTTGAGCTGGTCCTGCCCAATCTGAGCCCCTGCACACAGTAGATGAAGTCCCTGTTGAACACATGAAAGGTATTTTAGCAAAGACTGTTTGGATTAATCCCACCTCAGGCAAAGACAAATCCATCTGTGGAACTGTTTTTGCTCAAGGACCTGGTTACACTTGGTGGATAATGCAGAAAGATGGAAAAAGCCGTTGTGTACCACAGGCAAACCTAGTCTTAAGTAAGAACTGTGTGTAAGGTTTCATTGTGATGCAGATGAAAATAGAATAAGGGGTGGGTAATGTCCTGGATTGCCAAGCAAATTGTATTCTATTTACCATCTGTATGGCAGTTGTCCTCTGTTAAGCAGGGCAGTTTTCCTTATCTCTTCCACAACCAGGGAGACATCTGCTGATAATAGGCTATTGAATGCCACTGCATGACTGATAAGAACTTAGCATCCTATTGTGAGATGCTCCACCCAGAGGGGAGAGCCAAGCATTCTACCCCGATATAATGTGGAGATTCTGGAACACCAGGATGGCTTTTTCTCCACTGGATTTCCCAGAGGAACAGCTGCTCTCTTCCCCTGGATCATCAGAGGAAGACTACACCTTTTCTACAGGATCCGTGCTCCAACAGAACGACACCTGACACTCCAGGAGGACTGCAGCCACATCTCCAATTGGACTGCTACCAACACCCGGACCAACAGGGTGTCAGATTATGTTCTGACTCTGTCAGTGTTGTTTTAGTTTACTGCATTGTTTATTTTATCTTTTTATTTTCTTCCCTATTAAAGAACTGTTATTCCCTGCTCCCATATTTTTTGCCTGAGAGACCCTTAATTTAAAATTTATAGCAATTCAGAAAGGGGAGGAGGAGTTTACACTTTCAATTTCTGGGGAGGCTCCCACCTTCCTTAGCAAACACCTGTCTTTTGAAACCAAGACAGTGTCTCAGAGGACCCTTCTGTTGTGGGGCTGCTTAAGGTCAAAGAACAACAGGTACTGATCACAGCAATATCACACCAACCCAGACTCCCTGAGATCCATGGGATGATTCATGAGCTGGAGAGCAAAGGAGTGATCAACAGGACCCACTCACTTTAAAGCTACATAAGGCCCTTGAGAAAGTTGAATGGAGACTAACACTAGATTATAATGGCCTGAATGAAGTCACACCACTAAGCACTGCTTGTGGGTTCCCTGCTTCCTTTTTCTACCTCTATCGGGGTCAGGACTGAAGGCACTTGAGACAATAGTTCGCATTCAGACTCAGGTGTTTATTGTTTCTTATCAATGTTACAGCCTCAGAGCAGTGAGTTCTGCAGTCTTTCATTAGCAAGGCACAAAAAGGCTAACTATCTCTTGTTACAAGGTCTTTTAAGACTATCCAATTAAGAAATGACACCTACATTATTTTCCCTTTTAACTCAATAACTGATCACTCGAAGTCCGCAATGCAGACTTTTCTGTCCAAGTACAAAATATCACCCAAACCCATGAAGAAGAAGGAAAAAGAAGGTATAGAACAACCTGTCTCCACCCTAAAACCTCCATCTTGCTTCATATTTATTACTATGTTCTAAAACCCCAAACTCTAAGTTTTCCACCCTGTGATATTACACACTTCAACTACATATCCATAATCTCAGTGCTATTAATCAATTTTGGAAGCCTTCTCCACAGCCTCAGGTCAAATGCAGTGTTCTCTTGTGGGTCTGTGCCTTTCAGCACAGAAAGTTTAAAATTCTCAGCATCCAGGGTTCCAACACTGTTGTACTAGGAATGCTGGAACTTCAGTATAAACTGGAGTCAAAGGCAGGCCAGTAGTACCACAACTGATATCACTAATGCATTTTTCTCAACCCCTCTGGCAACAGAGTGCAGGCCACAGTTTGCTTTCACTTGGAGCTATGTCCAGCATACCTGCAATCAACTGCCCCAGGGGTGGAAATGCAGCCCCATCATTTGCCATGGACTGGTCCAGACTGTACTGGAACAGGGTAAAGCTCCATAACTCCTGTAATACATTGATGATATCATTGCATGGAAATACAGCAGAAGAAGTTTTTAAGGAAGAGAAGAAAATAGTCCAAATCCTTCTGAAAATTGGTTTTGTCATAAAACAAAATAAGGTCAAGGGACCTGCACAGGAGATCCATCTTTCAGAAATAAAATAGCACAATGGATGTTGTCAGATTGCAATGCATGTGATCATCAAAATAACAGCCATGTCCCCACCAACTAATAAACAAACTGGTTCACAAAAAAACTCCACAACTCGTAAAAGTTGTAAAGTAGGTATGTATTTCATTCAGCATCAGCATGCGGGATTGCTCCACAAAGGCATGCGTACTTCCTGAGAATTCAGACCCTCTTTTGTCCCCTAACTTGTTGCATATGCATTGAGTTTCGAAATAGGTCCATGCATATTCATTTCTCAGCCCCGCTTCACATTAAAATTAGCTTATCAGTCCTTCTGAGCCTGCACAGAGCTCTCTCTGTAGTCGTCCTTTAGTCTTCCCCGGGCTTCTAAGTCCAACCTCGGTTTTAGTCTGCTCTAGTTTCAAGGTCGATGGGGCCCCTCTTATCTCCCTTCAGCTTGGAAGCTCACATTCCTTTCACCTTCTTTGGGGTAGAAGTCTTTATCAGAGGCTTGCATTCTTTTGTCCGTCTCTGCAGGCCTTTGCAGCACAGCAAGTTACAGACTAAACAAGTTAAAACAGTACACTTCATCCAAATCCAAAATTAATTTATACTCTAAGTTAATGTCTAACCCCCCGTGTCTCAGAAACACAAGCTTTTTTAGGTGTTGTGAGATTTTTGATAACGCACATTCCAAATTGCAGTCTGATTGTAAACCCTCTGTCAAGTGACCTGAAGAAGAATGATTTCAAATGGGTCCCTGAGCAGTGACAAGCCTTTGAACAAATCAAGCAAGAGACAGTTCATGCTGTAGCCCTTGCACCAGTTTGAACAGGACAAGATGTAAAAAATGGTCTTTATACTGCAGCTGGGGAGAATGGCCCTACCTGGAGTCTTTGGCAGAAAGCACCAGAGGTGACTCGAGGTGGATGTCTAGGTTTTTGGAGTCTGGAATACAAAGGATCTGAGGCCCACTATACTCCAAGTGAAATGGATATACTGGCAGCTTATGAAGGGGTCTGAGCTGCTTTGGAGGGGATTGGTACTGAAGTACAGATTCTCCTGGCATCCCAGTGATCCATGCTGGGCTGGTTTTAGCTCTCTCTCCTTTTTATTGCTATTGGTTTTGCTATTAAATTTACTTTGTTTCAGTTGTTGGACTGTTCTTGTCTCAAACCATAAGTTTTACTTTTTTTTCCCACTGTTCATGGGCAGGGGAGGCAGGTGGGGCTTGGTTGCTGGCTGGGGTTAAACCACAACAGTCATCATATCCTACATTTTAAAAACCCATCTTAAAACTGTAAGGGATTTTAGCTTTGTTTATAAGGTAGATATTACAAAATGTTTGTGATAACTGTATATTTAGCTCTCATTAAAATTTATCAAAAGATTTTTCATAGTACTCATGCTCCCATCCCATATACACAAGGTAAAATGGAATCTAACAGAAGTATTTGTTTTAATACTGAAGCATAGCTCCTCTTTTTTGCCTCAATCTTCAAAGGCAATCTCTCTTCCCACACCTTTTGAGTGGCTGGACAGCAGGATGGTAATTAGGAGAGAAAAGTCCCTCCCACTGTAAGACAAGACAGGGTTCCTGACCATCTGAGGAACATGAATGTACATCAGTCTATGGGAGCCAGTGAGAGGCGTCCCAGACTCCTGAGGGATTGGGCTGATGTAGTTGTCAAGCCACTCTTCATGATATTTGAAAAGTTATGACAGTCAGGTGAAGTCCCAGGTGACCAGAAAAGGGGAAACATTGCCCCCATCTTTAAATAGACTAGAAAGGTGGACCCTGGGAACTACCACCCTGTCAGCCTCACCTTTTTGCCTGGGAAGATCATGGAACAGACCCTCCTGGAAGCTCTGCTGAGGCACATGGAGGACAGGGAGGTGATTCAGGACAGCCAGCACAGCTTCACTAAGGGCAAGTCCTGCCTGACCAACCCAGTGACCTTCTCTGATGGTGTGACTACATCAGTGGAGAAGGGAAAGGCTACAGATGTCATTTATCTGGACTTCTGTAAAGCTGTTGACACAGCCCCCCACAACATCCTTCTCTCAAAATTGGAGAGAAGTATATTCAATGGTTGGATGGTCACATCCAGAGGGTAGTGGTCAACAGCTCAGTCCCAATGGAAATCAGTGACCAGTGGTGTCCCTCAGGGGTCTGTATTGGGACCAGTCTTATATCTTCATTAATGACACAGATGAAGGGATCAAGGGCACCCTCAGAAAATTTGCAGATGACACCAAGCTCAGAGGTGCAGATGAAACACGGGAAGGATGGGGCCATCGAGAAGGACCTGGACAAGCTTGAAAAGTTCACCCATGGCAATCTCATTAAGTGCAAAGTGCTGCTCCTGGGTTGGGGCAACACCCAGTATCAGTCCAGGCTGCCGGATGAACAGATTGAGAGCAGCCCTACTGAGAAGGATGTCAGGGTGCTGGTGGATGAGAGGTTGGACATGAAGAGAGACCTCAACAAATTAGAGAACTGGGCAATCACCAACCATATCAAGTTCAACAGGGGCAAGTGCCAGATTCTGCACGTGGGACAGGGCAACCCTGGATGTATGGACAGACTGGGGAATGAGATGCTGGTCAATGGCAAGTTGAATATGAGTCAGCAGTGCCCTGGCAGCCAGGAGGACCAACCATGCCTTGGGGTGCATGAGGCACAGCATTGCCAGCCAGTTAAAGTGAGGTGATTTTCTGTCTTGGGGTGACTTTATGATACTGTATCCCCTATCATCTGCTTTATGCCCAGCCATGGGTCCTGTAGCTTTAAGCTAGGCCTGGGGAAAGGGGTAGGACCAGTGGAATTCTTTCAGCGAGGTTTTCACACATCCTCCCCTGGGTTCTCTCTCAGCTGTGTTGTCTAGCACAGATAGAGGACATCTTTGCTTTTTAGCTAGTTTCTTTTTTGTTAGCTGAGGCAAGAAGTTTTTTCCTGGGGCTGTGGCTTCTTCTTCTGGAACTGTTCAGCTCTGCTCTGGTCTGAAACACCAGAACATCTCCAGGAGCCCCACGATGCGGCCCAGAGGGGAGGCCCTGGGATGCCGCACCCCGGCTCCAGATCTTGGAAGAGCAAGAGAAGGGCTCTAAAAAATCCACCAGTTTTCTTCACAATGAGGTTTATTATCTAATATTATTAATTTTCTTTTTCGTGCCTGTGTGCACCCTGCTTATCAAATAAACAGGTTGGGTTTTTTTCACTTTCCTCCAAGAAATTCCTTTCGAACCTGTG
The DNA here is from genome assembly GCF_028018845.1 of Melospiza georgiana. Lineage (NCBI taxonomy): Eukaryota > Metazoa > Chordata > Aves > Passeriformes > Passerellidae > Melospiza > Melospiza georgiana. The sequence goes on along the minus strand of NC_080464.1, from coordinate 1,535,796 downwards.
GAGGAGAGACTGCTGAAACTGGCCTTCCATTAGAGAACATATTCATCTCAGGACGTTTCCTCCTAATTTGTCTCAAACCGACACATTGTCTCAATCTGCTCTGCACTGGGGTGGCCTCACCTTGAGTCCTGGGGGCAGTTTTGGGCACAACAATATAAGATATAAAGCTAATAGAGAGTGTCCAAGGGAGGGCAACAAAGGTAGTGAAGGGCCTTGAGGGAAGCTGTATGAGGAGCAGCTGAGGTTACTTGGCTTGTTCAGCCTGGAGGAGACCTGAGGTCAGACCTCATTGCAGTCTACAACTTTCTCATGAGGGGGGGAAGAGGGGCAGGTACTGATCTCTCTGTGGAGACCTGGCCTGAAGTTGTGTCAGGGGAGGTTTAGGTTAGATATTAGAAAAAGATTCTTCCCCCAGAGGGTGGTTGGGCACTGGAATGGACTCCCCAGGGAAGTGGTCACAGCACCAAGCCTGACAGAGTTCAAGAAGCATTTGGACAATACTCTTGGGCACATGGTGTGACTCTTGGGGATGATGCTGTGCAAGGCCAGGAGGTGGACTTGATGATCCTTGTGGGTCCCATCCAACTCAGCATATTTTGTGATCAGTATTCCTATGAGCCAGCAATGTCCACTTGCAGCCCAGGAACCCCCTGTGTCCTGGGCTGCATCCAAAGCAGCATGGGCAGCAGGGTGAGGGAGGAGATTCTGCCTCTCTGCTCTGCTTTAGTGAGACCCCACCTACAGAGCTGCCTCCAGCTCTGGGTCCCCAGCACAGGAAGGACATCAATCTTGGATGCCAGGTGTGGCCACGTGGCTGAAACAGCCATGTGGCTGCCACCATCTCGGCATGGCCTGCAGTGAACTTTGCCTGCCTGTCTGCCCTTAGCCAGCTGTGCCATGAGCAGAAGGGCAGGGGCAGTGGCAGCAGCTTCTCCTTCCTGGCACCCTGCATGAAAAGAAGCGCTGAATGGCACCGGTGGCATGGCAGCTGGCACCACCCACACAGTCACAGCAGGGACCATGTGGCTAGCAGTAGAAACATGGTAACCAATTCCTTGATGCTGAACCTAGACAAAATCAACTTGTCAGCGCTGTGAGACCCTGCAGGAATCATTGAACTGACCAAATTTGTTGGCAGTGGTACTTCCGAGCACTAGTTTTTTCTTCCTAGTCGGAGAAAAGAGGAGGAAGTGAGGACATGTGGAGAAAACCAACATGGTGACACCAAGGTCGATGAAAAGAAAGAGTGGGAGGAGGTGGTCCAAGCATCAGAGCTGAGATTCTTTTGCAAGCCATGGTGAAGACTATAATAAAACAGTCTCCCTGTAATCCATGAAGTTCATGGGGGGATGCAGAGATCCACTCACAACCCGTGGGAAAAGGTGCTTACGCCAGAGTGGGTGCATGCTAAAAAACTGTAATCCAGTGAGAGACCCGAACAGAGAGAGAGGGCCTTTGCTTCCAGAGATAGAGAAAAGGGATCCTTGTTTTCAAACTAGAGCAGCTCATCCTTAAAAAGCTACACCCCATGGACTAAATGACCCATGCCATGCAGTTTTGGGAAGACTGTTTTGCCCATGGGAGGGACTCACGTTACAGCGGGTCAGGTGGGACTGCTGCTCATGAAATTAAAACCATGCTAGAGGAATTCACAGAAAACTCTCCCATGGGAAGGACCCCACAGATAACAGAAAAAAGACTCCTTTCCCTAAGCAAACTGAAGAAAGATTTGGAGTGAAGAACTGACCAAAACCCCCATGCCCTGTCTCCCTGTGCTCTCAGTGGGAAGGAGGAAGGGGCTGGGGGAAAAAAGGTGCTTAAAGGCTTATCTTACTTCTCATTATCTTCCTCTGACTCTGTTAATAATAAATTTACTTAATACCTTCAAGTTTGAGCGTGTTTTGCCCTTAAAGTGTTTTCTCCTAATCCTTATCTCAAGTCATGAAGCCTTTGTTATGATTTCCATGAGTACCTGATATTTTAACCAATATCAAATCATGACAATTACATATTAGGAAGAAATTCTTCCCTGAGAGGGTGATGAGGCACTGGAACAGGTTGCCCAGAGAAGCTGTGGCTGCCCCATCCCTGGAAGTGTTCGAGGCCAGGTTGGACAGGGCTCTGAGCAACCTGGTGTAGTGGAAGGTGCCCCTGCCCCTGGCAGGGGGAATGGAACTAGATGATCTTTAAGGTCCCTTCCAACCCAGGCCATTCTATCATTGTATGATAGTGCTGCCTGGGCAGAAAATCTGGTTGTGGAAGTACATCACATAGATGTTCATGTACTTAAAAGTCAGGCCACCAAAGAACATTGGAACAACCAGCAGGTGGATCAGGGTGCTGGGATTGAAGTGGCTCAGGTCAATTTGGATTGGCAACATAAGGGGAAGAGATGCAACTTTTAGTTGCAGGAGTCAACTTGCCCATGGACACTGTCACGCAGGCTATCCATGAATGCGAAACATGCACTGCAATCAAGCAGGGCCAAGTGGTTAAAGCCTCTGTGATATGGAGGACAATGGCTGAAATATAAGTATGGAGAGGCCTGGCAGATTGACTATATCACACTCCTCCAAAGCCATGACAGCAAGCACTGTGTGTTTACAATGCTGGAGGCAACCACAAGATGGCTGGAAATATACCTTGTGCCCCATGGCACTGCCCAGAATACTGTCTTGGGCCTTGAAAAGCAAGTCTTATGGCCAAATGCCACATCAGAAAACTGAGTCAGATAACAAGACTAATTTCTGAAACAACCTCATAGACATTTGGGCCAAAGAACATAGCACTGAGTGGGCATATCACATTCCCTATCATGCACCAACCTCTAAAAACATTGAACAACATAATGGACTGTTAAAGATGACACTGAGAGCAATGGCTGGTGGGACCTTCAAACACTGGAATACACATTTAACAAAAGGCATCTGGATAGTCAACACCAGAGGATCTGCCAAGCAGGCTGTCCCTGCCCAATCAAAACTTTTATGTACTGTAGAAGGGGATAGTTCCTGTAGTGCACATTAAAAAACAAGCTGGGGAAAACAGTCTGGGTTATTCCTGCATGTACGTAGCTGTCGTCTGGGGTTAAACCACACCACCTCCTACACTGTTTCCTCTCCCCTGCATTGTATTTTCAGCAGACATCTGGCAAGTTGAAGTCCCCTGCAAGAACAAAGGGTAATTAATGTATGTGAGACTTCTCCCAACTGCTTATAGAGTGGTAGTGTGCACTTCAGGAGGACCCAGAGTATCTTAAAATGTGTTCAGAGGTATTGCTATGTATTTCTGGAAAGAAAGTCGCTAACCAAGCTTTTCATATATCTTTATCACAAATAAAGAAAAGTTTCCAGACATTTATTTCTGGAATTGTACACCAGGTATTAAAGTACAACAAATAGAAAATAATGCTAAAAAAAATAAAAATCAGTGTTTATGTACAAATATTAAAACCAATGCAACAATACCGAATTCCTCTTGAACATCTGATATTAAATTCATGTCCCGATTGTCACGAAATTTGTTGTTATGCACAAGGTACTTTGAATAACTGGAATCTGCTTTATTCAGAGGACTATAACCATACCTTCTGTATTTTACAATTGATAGTATTTTCTTTCTTCCAACGAAAAATAGGAATAAAAAAATAGTAACCTTGTCATTATTTTATAAATTACTGTATTTAGTTTCCCATCTGTAGACAATGTGCTTGTAAGTGCTGGGCAAATAGTGTCCCTGTTGGTCAGTTTATACATTAGTTTACATTCAAAGTTGAAATACTTACCTAAAGACTTTGGTTAAATTAAGTACTATCATTATGTTCTACTTGATCTGAAGTTTTCGTACATTTTTGATCCTCAATTTTAAAAGTTAAAAACAGGAAACAATTACACAATTCATTGACCTAATAGTACACAATTTAGTACTTTGACCATGGCAAGAGGAAAACTAAACCTTTAGAAACCTAACATGAGAAGATGACATATGAGTAACCAAAGTCAAAGTATTGCTAGAATCACAGCACCAAGTTACACTTCTAAATGAATCAGCTATCCCCTTCGGATTCCCTGTACATTAAAAGGATACATTTACCAACACTGCAATTTCCCGTTATGGATTTTTGGTTTGTTTGCATGAAAAACAAGTATAGCAGAAGACAAAGAATTCATCACAGTTTGTTATAAGAATTGTGCTTCACCATCAAACAACCAAGGCAATATAATTTCTTCATATGGTTGCAATTCAGTTGTTTTCATGCTGAGTTTCAAAAGACAATTCTTTTAATAAAAAGTAACAAGTTCTCCATTTTAAACGTTTCAACTGAGAGAAAAATAAGTCCAGCTTCTAAATGAAAAATTCAATAAATAGCTCTCTTACATGGATAAAGTTATTGTGGTACAAATTTATGAATGTCACATCAAGCATGCACAAAAATGTTACTATACACACAAGTAGTCAGAAAATATTGAAATAGATATCTAAAAAGATATGAACAATTACATATTTACAAATTCTTGCAAATTATTGCCTCATTTTAACAAGGAATTAAAAGTAAACAATAACAGCTAGCTAGCCAACAAGCTAAATAAGATCAACATTTAAAAATCTATTAGACTAGCTGAAATTAATTTTTCTCCCATAATTTTCTGAATTTTGGTCAAAAGTCTTTATTAAATAACTAAAGTGTCCATTCAACTTGCTGACAACCCAAGTCTTAGACAAGTATTTGTCTACATTAAGAGCCCAGCAATGCATAGATAAATTTAATATATTACAGCATCAGCTAATGAGAATGGGCAGGTTCATTTAAACACAACTGTTATAAACATTCAGTCATCTTTGTGTAATGATTTTTATACAGACCAGCCACTCACTGTAAACCCATAGACCTGAATGTATAACAATGAAGGATTATGATCAGTATTTTACAAAATTACATAAAATATGTTGATTCATAAAGAAAAACAAGGTACACAGTTCAGCAAAAAACACAGCAGCAAGAAGCTGACAACTTGGCCAAAAATGTCAGAATACAACACAGGGCCAAGTCTATCCATTATTTATTGTGTACTTACTAGAATTCCATATTTCAGATGCATAAGATAAGAACTGATTACAAAATTATCTTTACTTTTGGCCACTGTGATAAACTAATTTGTTTTAATATGATAAATGTGCTATTGCATAAATGCTTTACTCTTCATTGCAGTGCTGTAAAGAAAACTCCATACACTGCATCCATAACTCAGGATGTCAATGCAATTCACAGTAAGCATAATAAAAATATCCTCTTCCCTTTCAAATATTAAGGTCACTACTTTCTAATTACTCAGCATAACCTTGAAGCAACTAGTACAAATATCAACAATTCAAGCCTAATCACTTCAATAATCAAAACAAGTTTGTGGCAATTAAATTTGTAATATGATCAATGCAAAGAAAAAGTATGGAGGGAAAGGGGCAATCCTACTGATGTTCTCCCACAAGAATTAGAGCTAACATTTTAATGAAAACTTAATGAATGGCTAAATTGCACTCAATGGTCAAAATAAAAATCTATTGAGTTTAAATAGTTGCTTTTATGGGAGACATTTTTACTCATCCTTTTCTATTTGATCAAAAGTAGTGAAGTGCTATTTTTGAGCTAATGACTTGCTAAACAAATAAATGCAATCCACACTGAAGAAAAACTTTCAAATACATACTTCAAGGTTCTACTACTTCTATATAAACTAGATAGACCCTCAAAACTGTAACACATTGAACCGCAGTGCTCCAAACAATTTGTCTTCTAAAATACAGACTGTTTAGTGGTAAATCCTAAGGTGTGCAGACTGTAGCTTTATACATCAGCTGTCTTAGGAAAGTTAAGTTACACAGATGCATTAAAGTTGTGGACAAAACTAATTTGAATACAATAGCCTAAAATATATCTGTTTAAGCCAGTAAGTTTAAAGTACACAGATACCTCTGGCAGCATAATTACTTCTGTGTAAGGTAGCCACAGCCTATAATTTTGCAACAGCCTCCAAGTGTAGGTCTTCATAATTTATTCATGCTATGTCCCTTGTGCTAGCTTCCACCAAGATGAAATTGCTGGTTTTTTTTAAACTGAAGTGCTCTAGTTTAGTATCACATGAGAGAAGGTTCCATTTAAAAAACATACTTGTATGTTAGTGCAGTTTATGTTAAAGAAATCCATCCCTGCCTTTATAAGAAAAAAAAAATTAAAATAAAATGCTACATTGAGCAGGGATCAGGAACGGTACCTGTAAACACTGTTATTACACTGCATCCATTATGGCAAAAGTAACTTTGACTAAAAAGCCACTCTGATCAGTTCAGAATTTCTGTGCTGGTTTTGAAATGGTGGCCTCTCTCTACAGGCTTTAAAATACATTTGAAGCAGAGCCTAAAGCTGAACCACAGAGTTCTTAGTTCCAAACTCTGCCAAACATTTACACAATTATGGACTGAAAAAAGAAATTACTCTTGGTAAATCAAGATATAGTTCTATACATAAAAAGACATCACTGATGTCAAAGTTCAAACTTCCAGTGAAAGATTAAGCAAACCTGATAGTTCCCATCAAGTTTACTACTACTGCATAAAGTACCCATTCTTTAGTTTTCCACAGTCATTCTGAGTGAAGGGCAGTATGTTGGTGAAGAGTATGGGTATTTATAAAACCATTTGTCTCATTTGCAGATAGACTGCTGAAGTCAGCCACTGAAACAGCCATTTTGGCACTGGCAATATGGTGTGTGTGGTTCTCAAAGTCCACACCAAGGTTATTTACAGAGACATCATTCATGAAAGATTCTGGGACAGCAATTCCCATTTTCAGTCTCTTTGCAGGTCTTTCTGTCTCCTCACTGCACATGTTCCCTGGGTTTAACTCCGAGTGATAAAAGCCAGTCTCAAATAAATTAAAGCAATCATTTTCACCACTGCTAGGCAAGTTAAGCAATTCTTCTGTTCCAACAGGCACATGATTAACTACCGGTGCTCGGGGTAAGCTGTCCATAGGAGGGAAGGCATCATCCAGGCAGTTCACAGCCGAAGTGTGACAGACAGTAGCTACAGTGTTTGTCAGTGCTGGAAAAAAGATGAACATAAAATGTAAATGAAACAGTTGTTTATATAGTTACAACAAAATGTTTGTGGGTTTCCTTTGGTTTTTTTCCCTTGATTTACCTGTCAACTCATTGGCAGTGACAGAGTTCAGAATGCTTAGCTGTTGATCAGGAATACTTTCTGTTCGAGTATTAGATGTTAAGGCTGAAGAATGTACTGCTCCACCAAGAGCTTCTGCTTCATCTACCAAATGATCCATGTAGTCCCTTTAAGAATATGGCATTCATAATAGGTTATTTAACAGGAAAACAAGGCCTAAAAATGAAGATGGATTTATTCTCAGTTGTCATAGCCACTGCAGCTTTACACTGCAATGATGGGAAGAAAAACTTATCTTTTACATTTACAATTTGCAACAGAAAACATATTCCAGGGACATTTTACTTACGTAACTCCAGGATGATGGTTATACCTCTTCTTTCCAAATCTTGTCTGCTGAGCAAAGTAATCATAACGTTCTGACTTTTTCCACATGTAATAGAAAGCCACACACTCAGCAACTGTTCTGGTTCTTACCTAAAAGAAGGCAAGAAGAATTGACAAGATAAATGCAAAGCATTATGTTTTGTCATCTCCCCAGTCCCTATATTCCTGCAATATTGTCCCTTTTACTGTTCTAGTGTCTGTAACAAACAAATTCAATCAGATGACCTGAAAAAGAGATCTAGAGTTTTAAATTTCTTTATAGAGAGGGTGGTCAAAGACTGGAATGGGCTTCCTAGAGAGGTGGTCAATGCCTCAGCATGTCATTGTTTAAGAGGCATTTGGACAATTCCCTTAGAAACATGCTGGAACTTTTGGCAAGCCATGAAGCGGTCAAGCAGTTGGACTAGATGATCGTTGTAGGTCCCATCCAACTGAAACAGTATATTCTATTCTAAATAATTACTACATCTGTTCTATTGTATGCTTTATTGTTGTTTAGGTTTGGTTTTTTAAACTAGACTGAAACTGTATCTACATCTGAAGCATTAAAATTCATAACTTACATAGCAATTTTTTAAACTATGGGACAGACTCTGTTAAGAAGTAAAACACTAAGCAACTGAATGACCCAACAAAAGTGAAGCAGAAAAGACATTGGGTATTTGGAAAATTCTGGTCCATAGTGATAGACCAACTTATTTGCTTCGTAGCACTTTGGAAATAAATATTTTAAAATTATTTATTTGTATCGCTGGTGAATTACTGTTTACGGGTAAGGTCCATTTAAAAATTGAACCCCCCAGATATTTAGCATTGGACAGGTTAAGCTAAGTGTTGAACAGGATTAACTGACTGTTGTTGAACAGCAACCAGAACCCTATAAAGTTTACCTGAAATACAACAAAAGCACCAGTCTCCTAAAGAAAAGACTTGTGGTTTAACCCCCACCAGCAACTAAGCACTGCAGAGCTGCTTGCTCACTTCCCCCGTCCAGTGGGATGGGGGGGGAAGAATTAGAAGGGCAAAAGCGAGAAAACTCATGGGTTGAGATAAAGACAGTTTACTAATTTAAAAAAAAAAAAAAATTGCTAAAAAAGAGGAAAATAAAACCCAAGAAAAACAAGCAATGCATAAAAACCCAACTGCTCACCATCAACCAATTGATGCCCAGTCAGTTCTCAAGCCACAGCAGCCCCCACCCACCAATCTTCACCCCCCAGTTTGATTACTAGCAGGATGTCATTTGGTCTGGAACACCCCCCTGTTAGTTGGGGTCAGCTGTCCCAGCTGTGTCCCCTCCCAACTCCTTGTGCACACCTAGCCTCCTCACTGGCAGGATAGTCTGAGGAGAAATGGATAGACTCTACATAAGCTCTGCTGAGCAATAACTAAAACATTAGTGTCTTATCAACACTGCTTCCAGCACAAGTCCAAAGCATAGCCCATACTAGCTACTATAAAAAAAATTAACTCTATCCCAGTCACAACCAGTATGAAACCTCAAGGTGGTATCAAAACATACAGGACATGTACAGAAAATTTGGAAACACACATACTGGTAACTGCACCAAATGGTACATTTACTTAATAAAAAAAAAAAGCCCAATTCCTAATCTCCAGGCACAGAGGAGTTAATCAGAAGCAATTCAGATCAAGATTAGAACTCCTTTGTTGGTCAGAAACCAGAGTACTGATGGATGACTACACTTTCTGAGAACGCAAAGAGCTAAGCCCGTTTCCGTAGAATTACATCTTCTGAGTGACAAAAATAATTAAAGATGTATTTTCCCCTCTCACAGACATGGTATGAAAATAATACACCTCTAGGAGAGGCAGACATTTAATCTAAATTTTAACATAAATGCATATATGGAAGCAATATCAACATGAGTTGATTTCAAAGATAATATGACTCATGTTGCAACACCTACTTTTCTAATGGCATCAAAGGCAAAATCAGCATGGAATCACCAAGTCGGTTTTAATATGTTGGCTCTTATTTCACTCTTTTGCATAGCTTCTGAAAAAGCATTGCTTTTACAAACATTCAGCATCACATAATCTACCAATTCTTCCATTTAACTGTAAAATACTAACCTTGTTTTTCTGTATGAGATGAAAGTCTTTCCCATAAATCAGAAGTGCATGTTCAAAGCTTCTGCATTCTTCTTCTGTCCATGCTGTCATCTCTTCTAGACAATTGCAAAAGTAGCATGATAAACTTATTTTCACTCACTAATCTTTGTGTTGCTAATGCCTGAACATCCAAACACACTCTAAAAAAAATGCAACTGTTTAATTATTTTGACCCATGTTCTTTCCTCTAATGTAAAGATATCCTACCTGAAATCTAGTATTCCTGCTTATAAAGACTCATAAAAGAGTCTAATCTGATTACTGAAGTATTTCACCCTGGAGGGCAAAGGACATTCAAAAGACTTTATTTGTTATTTCTTAGGAAGTTTGTCATAAAAAAAAACCCCCAAGATTTGTTAACATCATTATTTTTCTGAATATTCCTTCTTGCATCAGATACAAACAGTGACGGTTGGAACAAAAGAGTGAAGGAACAACCTCTGACTTTTTAAAGGCAGAAGTGAATTTTAGCTTCACAAACAAAACAAAACACACTACAAAGGAATAAAAGCTTTAAAACAAAGTAGCTCAAACTATTTGAGTAGGTCAGTTTTGTCTCAAGTATTGTTGCTTCCCTATCTTGATTATGGCTTTGTGTCTATATATAATAAAGGAGGGATATTTCAGGCATCTTACATTCATAGTAGTGATCTGGTTAGTTGTCCTTTAAAGCCAATGAGGGTGGAGAACAAAAACCAACCAACAATCACATCTCAAAGCATTTCTGGAAGCAGACACTGGAAAAAGACCTTGCTCCTTTCAGCTGAAAGTGATAATCATTCCACTACAAGTCCATTAATTTTGTACTCCTTACTACAGAATTCTCAAGCTTCAAAGAGGAGATCCACATGTAAAGTCTCACTGGTATGAAATTATCTTGGGAGATGTAGATTTTCAATGCATATTGAGAATAGCAGTGAACTTCAGTGGGTATAGATAATTGCACAATGATTATTCTAAGAGACAGGCATCAACAGTATTATCATCTTGTACCATTTTTAATGAGGATATAAACCCCATCTGACTTGGGGCCTGGGAGAAGATGAGCACTAGTCCTTAAGACAGAATTTGGGTCTCCGACACAAAATCTCTCATAAAACAGCTTTCTGAAACACTGCTCTGATAGTCCTTATTGTTCCCTTCACTTTGATCTTCGATACTTAAGCTTTCAGAGTACCTAACTCAGAATTATTTAATTTCCCCTTGGATTCAGGTCTGAGTAAGGAATGTCTGCCAGAATACAAACTTATACCAGGGCTCATAGGCCATTTCTGCTTTATGAAACATGTGTCAAACTACAGGACAAATAACTCTTTGCTAAATTATACACTGATTTTTATTTAAGGGAATAAAAAAGTTAGGGACAAACAAAATTGTTTTCCACTGTAAACTCAAGCAAAACTCTCCACACTCTACCATAAATCTAGATGATTATACAGTAGAACAAAGTATAGGGTTGACATAGCACAATGTTAGCACAGTGATGAAGAGTGGGGCTCACTCATATTATCAGCTATGTTCTGATTCTCGTATAAATGTCATTAGTTTATAATTGATCATTATCTCAAAAAGGTACTGTAATGTGGGGGAGAACTGCCTTATGGGAGCAAAATTGCAACTCCCCCCTTCTCCTTCGTCTGTATCATTCTTAAAATAAAAAAAAAAAGGAAAAAAGAAGGAAAGATGTAAAATTTGATCCTGCAACCTTTATACAAATTGCAAACTTCTCTAGCAGACATCTCCATCTGATCAACAGTCAGATTATACCTAATCTGAGTTATATACCTAGTGGGAATTATTGAAAAACATCTGAAAGACAACGCAGTGATTGATCACAGACATCGTGGCCAGCACTGCTTCATGAGAGGAAAGACCTGCTTATCAAATCTGATTTCCTTTTATGACAAGGTTACCCACCTAGTTGATCAAAGGAAGCCACTTGATATAATCTTTTTTTATTCCATCAAGCTTCTGATACTCTCTCCCAAGATCTTTCTGAACAAAATGTCCAGCCCACAGCTGGATAAACATGTAATGCGATGGGTGAGCAACTGGCTCATGGTTGGGCGCAAAGGGTTATAGTGAATGGGGTGTCATTAGACTGGCCACCTGCCACTAATGGGGTTCCACAGGGCTCCATCTTAGGCCCTATGCTCTTCAACACCTTCATTAATGACTTGGACACAGGACTGGAAGGGATTCTAAGTAAGTTTGCAGATGATACAAAACTGTAAGGAGCTGTTGACTCCTTTGAGGGCAGAAAGGCCCTGCAGAGAGACCTTGACCAATTAGAGAACTGGGCAATCACCAACCGTATCAAATTCAACAAGGGCAAGTCCTGGAATGTGCATCTGGGATGGTGCAACCCTGGATGTACGGACAGACTGGGGAATGAAATGCTGGAAAGCAGTGCTGCGGAAAGGGACCTGCAGGTTCTGGTCAATGGCAAGTTGAATATGAGTCAGCAGTGCCCTGGCAGCCAGGAGGACCAACTGTGTCCTGGAGTGCATCAGGCACAGCATTGCCAGCCAGTCAAAGTGAGGTGATTGTCCCAATCTGCTCTGCACTGGGGTGGCCTCACCTCGAGTCCTGGGGACAGTTATGGGCACCACAATATAAGAAAGATATAAAGCTATTAGAGAGTTTCCAAAGGAGATCAACAAAGATGGTGAAGGGCCTTGAGGGAAGCCGTATGAGGAACAGCTGAGGTCACTTGGCTTGTTCAGCCTGGAGAAGAGGAGACTGAGGTCAGACCTCATTGCAGTCTACAACTTCTTTGTGAGGGGAAGAGGAGGGGGAGGTAGTGATCTCTTTTCTGGTGACCAGTGACAGAACCCAAGGGAATGGTCTGAAGTTGTATCAGGGGAGGTCTGGGCTGGATATTAGGAAAAGGTTCTTCACCCAGAGGGTGGTCGGGCCCTGGAACAGGCTCCCGAGGGAATGCTCATGGCCCCAAGGCTGCCAGAACTCAAGGAGCATTTGGTTGGATTTTTGGGGTGTCCTGTGTAGGGCCAGGAGTTGGACTTTGATGATCCGTGTGGGTCTCTTCCAATTCAGCATATTCTATGATTCTATAAGTAATCTGTGCTAAAGACATCATGGAAAGGGATGTGCTTATTAATCTGAATCTTACTCATGTGTTTTCTACTCCCTCAAATGACATATTTCTTAAAAAGCAGATACTCTCTCTTACCCTGAGATGCCTTTCCATTTGAGCAGTATCTCTCAGTTGCCTCTTTAACATTATGGCTACTTTTGAGTAGTTCATATAGTGCCTATAAAATAGAAGTAGTCTTTAGAAAGAGTTAAAGTTTCCAAATATCCTATATAAATTTCTGAAACAAGCCTTTCAGTGAACATATCTAATGTAAAAAGAGGTTATATCTTTATACAGGATGAAAATGTTCAAATAATCAAAAGCAACACCATCCAAATATTAAGGCAAGGTTTAATTAAGGAAATGTAAACTATTATATGCAATAATTAGAAAAAAGCAGGATTTGTCAACATCATGCCAATTTGAAACATAATAGATCACACTGTCAACATTCAAATACTCAATTTTAAGCACATGTTTAAAACTACAAATAACATCCTGACCCCAGTAGCATCCAATTAAAAAAAATATTGCTGCCTTTCTAATACAAGGCAGAGAAAGAGAACACATTATTTACAAAGCAATGTGCCACAAATGGAACAGGATATAAAATATACTTGTTCATTGTCACGTGTATGTAGTCCTTCAGGAATTCTGCCAATCATATTTTCATTTCCTGCTCTTAAGGAGGTTTCAAAAAGGTATTCTTTAACTTTATTTTCTGAGATCACATCAGGTTTCCAAAGTAAATGGTCTTCATTTTCATAGGCTGTTAAAACAGAATTAATTTATGGCAAGTGTGACACTTTTAAGGCTAGAACATAAAAGGCTATTTCACAAAGAACAGGAATACAGAAGTAATAAAATCAAGCACTGTCATGCCACTTTCAAATTGCAGCTCATTTTTTCCCCAAAAAGCCTTAGTTTAGAGAGAGACTGCAGTGTGGTATGGTGAAGAGATTCAGATTCCATGAGGATGAGATAAGGGACTGGCTCTTGAGAAAGAATCTCTACAGAGGACCACGTTGTTGACAGGTAGATGATTCAAGTCAAAATATGCATATATATTAATCTTAATATAAAAAAAAAACTAGCAAAACCACTCTGTTTTATTCAGATGTTTACAACAAATAAGCTATAGTTTACAATAAAAGGTGTACTTTAAAATTTCAAATACTGCATATAAAATAAAAAAAGAGGTGGCAGCTAACTGGTCATTTTCAACTAAAATTTGCTAAAACTTACTTAGCAGAATGGAAATCTAGGTCTAAATGTGGTAATTTCTTTTAGCATTCACTAACAACTGAATGTTGTTATCAACTATTTTACAAGCAATCAGGATGTATAGTCCTCCTTCATAGTATACTGAAATCATATGTGCACCTGTTAAGTAGCTTATTTGAAATATATTGGAAATATTCAAGAGTTGGCCCGAACCCTTGTCTATGCACACACACATTTAAACTCTAGATTAAACTAAATCCTTTACTCTGATCAATAGATGTGTTTACACATAATGCTTTATGTACTCTCTTGGCAATATAAATTAGAGTTATTAAATTCTAACACACCCAAGTATAATGGCAGTTCCACTAGAAGAGATGAAGAAGATTCTCAAATGTCTCATATAACTGCAGGAAAGAATATTAAGCTAAGATGAAGAATAAAATTGCATCTCCTCCTGAAGTTCTGTTATGACTTAAGAACACTGAAAGTTTTCAAACAGACATATTACAAGTGTAAGGTTTATAGAAGAGCAGAATTGCTTTCTAGCACAATTTCAGTACCTGGGACTTCACAGCAGAAATATAAGCCCCTGTTTGCCATCACAAGCTCTTCAGGAAGTACAAAAGAGGCTTCTACAGAATCTTCCACCCTCTCCAAGCATTGCTGAGCTCAGCTTCAATCTCTATTATCAACCAAGACAACCCAACACTTCTCTGGAATCCATACCTGATATTCTCAAGAGGAACTCCTCAGGCTCTCCCATCTGGGAGACCTCTTTGCTCCTGGCTATGCCACTGAACAATACTCTCTCTGGTTCTCTCTTGCACCAGCTTGTTCCAGAGAAAGTTGTCAGATTAATGCATTCCTGATCATCCTCTGGTATTGGCCCTTCTCTAGTTCTTGACCAAGGAGAAGTCAAGATGTGTAAATAGTAAAAGGATTACTCAGATAAAACTGGTTTTCACTCTTCTGTTTCTTACAACCAGTAAGCATCATGCCCAAATCATAGAAAATAGAAAACTTCCATAGATTTCTTAAGCAACACAAGAGATGTTAATTTGCTAATGCTTCCAGCCAGTGAAGGTTTCTAAAGGTACCATATAAAACTCTACTAAATAAAGTTATTTCTTCTACTTTGGCACAATTTCAGTTTTTAACCTAAATTTACACAGCAATAACATCATACTTAAAACATATTTTTTTTTTAAAGACAAGGTATATTGAGATCTACATCTTCTACTCATGCTATGGAAAATTCAAATAGTTCATTGTTTTGTTTTTCATAACCATTTTGTAACCCACAGTGCTGTACTTGCTAAAAAAGAAGCAAAGAAAAATATTGAAGATCTTCAATGGAAACTTACATGTTCATAGCCCAGTTATGATATCCTGATGAAAATATTTACTTCTTGACCCAGTTTGTTGCCTCCTAATATTGCTAGATACTTCAGAATTAACACTGTAACCCACCCTCCTATGTCTTCTCAAAAATATTCTCTCAAAGTTGTAGAGTCACACTTTTAAGATATAATTATGTGGTTGTATTACTTCAGTTGACTAGGGGTTTTCTGGTTGGTTGGTTTGGTTTTTTTAACTAAGTCATTGAATTTATCTTATAAATTTCAATAACATTTTCCCATCAGCTGCTATGTATAAATATAAGTACTAAAACAGAATAACTTACCCTTTTCATTATTACTGTATCTGCCGAGGTAAGGTGGAATTTCAGCCTGATACTGTAAACCAACCTTTATTTCCTGAAGATGCAACAAAAATCATAAGGGTATTAATATTCTGTGCATGGAAGCATTACAAAGTCCATTAACATGGGATTTTGCAGATAATGTCAGAATTAAGGTACTATGTTAGATATGTACTATAAATTTTAATGCATTTTTTAAAGTTTTCTTAACTATTTCTTTTTCTTAAGATATAGTTATTACCTTTCTCAAATCTTCAGATGAATTACCATTGTCTGCCTCTATGTCTTCACCATCTGATTCCTTATCTCCATCACACGTAGTGTTTGCTTCAGACACAGATAAATTGGCTTTAGCTAGGAAGAATTTTCAGTTCAAACACAGATATTCTTTACTTTTTAAAGGAGCCCTGCTTTTATTCTGGAAGACACTCATCACCAGTCTGTTGCTCTACATTTCTATCAAACTAGAATGAAGTCAGAAAGCATTGGTGCTTGCATATTGCAGAACTGAAACCTTTACCATTATTGCAACCAAGACAATATTTCTAACAGTCAAAAGGAAATTAGATCATTTTTCTTCATTGATTTTCTTCAATAAATGCTTACACCTTATAGAAAAGGTATGAGAAAAACAGTAAACTTCCAGGGCTATGACTTAACCATGGGTTAATCACAAAGAAAGTTGAAGGTAAGTCTATTACCTACTGAAGCCTTTCATCTGAAGTTTTAATTGACATTCAAAACATTCCATTTAAACAAGGCTACCTCAGCAAGGACTAAAGATATAGTACATATACTGGAAGCAGATTAAGCAAAAGAGAACAAAAGACTGCTTACTCCTCTGAAATATTTTTTTCCTTAGGAGGAAATACAGCAGAGCACTCCAAGTAATTCAAATACAGTACTCCACAGAATAACTCATATTTTAGAATTTGGAACTCTGTGGTTCTGGGTTCTGAAGTAATTATATATTTTTTTTATTTTATCCCCAGCAGAATGGAATCTATAGTTCTGATAAGAGCTATTACATATTCTCAACTTTCAGTAATAACATATTCATAAATAGGGTTTTAATTTTAGCTTCATCACAACTAAATAGAATCATCAACATCAAAGACAATATCCAAGATGATAGACTGAGGCTCCTCTTCTGTAGTCGTTACTAGAATCACCAGTCTCTCTCTTTTTGCTGTTAGAAAGAGGCAAGAAGCTAACATGAATGCATGAAACAGCAATATGCCTGGATAATAATATGCAATTACTTTTTCCAATGAATCCAAATTTAAGAAAATGGCCTGTGTTAAACATGTTTATCTTAAAATTGAATGTTATTTTAAGATAAATGGACAGGGATGAGAAAAAAAAAAAGAGGGAACTGTCAACAGCACAGAAAACTGACATTCCCCTCGCTGACATGGTGGATATTTGATGCTAAAATGCCCAATCAAAAGTTCTAATAGAGAAACAGCAACATTCTGATAGAAAAACCACAATAGCTGAAAGCAAAGATGACTGTTTCTTAATCCTGAGTAAAATGAAGAGGCTAATAATTCTTTCCATAAAGTTGCCACACTTTCAGTGTCATAATCATTAACAGTTCACAAGCAATGCTTAAGTGCCAGCAAGATTGGGGTTTGCTTAAAAAATTATAATGCTCTTTTTTAAAGTTTTTTATATCTCTCTCAAAAACGCCTTACATTACACAATCAGCAGCATGCAAAGGGCTACAATTGCTGATGATTGAGACAGCACGTGCCCTTTATCATCCCCTTTCTCTAGAGGGATGAAGTTCCCTGGGAAAATGTCAAAATACTTGCCAAATTAAAATTGTGATAAAAATCCTCCACACTGTCTATTGCAGTTCATTTGTTCACTGGTGTACTCGAGTTGGAGCAATGAGGAATATCTTGTCAAGGTTGGATAATTGAACCAATGGTTCTTGGATCTTTCCCATGATAGTTCCATGGGTAGGGAAATTTTGGTGGTCATGGGTTCATAGGCCCCATCCCATATAAAAACACGGGCTCATGAACTCCTATGGAAAATCATTGAATATGTGAAGGGAAATAATCACAAAGAAACCAAATTCCAGTTCACATCCATAGGCTGAATAGAGGAGTCACTGGCTTAAAAGTAGCAGCAAAAATTTTAGTAGAGAAACACTAATTTAAAAGAACAGGTTACATATTATTGCCATTCACCAATGCACAGAAAATTACCAAGAGTGTTCCTTGACACACATTAACTATTACTTATGAAAAGCTACTGAAGTTTTAGAAAAATTGTGCTTGTGCTTTGAGCACCATATTAAATATAGGTCTTTTAGGTAATCAATAATACCAACCAAAGACAATATTCATGTACAACATCCTGCAAAGCACTGTTTCTCAATCTCACTCTGCAATTCTGATATTTTAAACTAGAAAGCTATAGAGTTTATAATATATGGTAAGACTTTATGAGTTCTATTATAAAATTAGGTTTCCTACATCTTAATGGCCGAGGAAAGAAGTCAGTAGCCTCATGTGAAGTAACTGATGGCGTCAAGTCATCAGCAGAGGACTGCGTTTCTTCATCATCACCTGACAAGAGGTCTTTAGCTATTTCCTCCTGTATCATTAAAATAAAAAAAAACAAAACTTCAGACAGACTATTAAATATAAACTGGTGAGCATTTAGATTCAGCAAATTGTAAGTCTCATTCATTAAAATGAATTATTTTACCATAAGCAATTTTAGTAGATTGTTAACTATTAAAAAGCTAATCCACTCCTAATTCTCAAAACAAATATAACCATTCATTTCAGAGTTGAACACGGAGGTTTATTTCCCCCTAGTCTTCTATTAAAATAAATGCACAAGTAGTAACCCCTGCATGCATCAAATCTCAGATGCTCATCCAACTGCTTTAAAATAAAAAAGTGAGTGGAAACATTTTAAATTCTGTCATTCTTTACATCAGATACCCTTAAATTCGGGGGGGGGGGGGGTGTCTAATGGGTGAACAAACAAAAACCAAAAGCCAGGCACTTTCATAGATTTTTTCTGAGAAGAATTACAGATAACTGACAAAAGATAATAAAGTGGGGGGGCGGGGGGCAAGAACATGCCTCCTCCACTACCAGACATGCTTGAGCCCCTCTATAGTGATTAGGGAGGCAAAGAACTGTATTAGACAAGAAGCCAAGTACATTTCTGTAGCCTCAACACAATGGTGACTCCTAATGAGAATCAGATGTGCAAAGCCATCATTATACTATACTTTCTGTGGAGTTCATAATTTCATCATACATATGGAAATTAAAAAAAAAGACATGTACTTACTACCTACAGATTTTATAATACAAACTACTAGTTGCATGCCTTATAGCCAACAATCAGATTCATCTCAGAATTCAAAGTTAGCTTGTGAATCATAAAAACTGTAGTTTTGTGTTTCTATATTCAACAATGCGATACATATAGTAATTGCACAGAAAACAATCTCTCTCACCCCCCAAATATGAGATTTTTTATAAATTATATGCATTTGAAACATTCCAAAGCACCCAGTAGTGCACTTTTCAAGTAATCCACAAATGTTTGATACATGACATGTATGTTTGAAGCCACAATTATTATTTCTGGACATTGCATACATTAAAATAAAATACAGAAATTGTCAGAAAAAAATCCCACTTCTATAAAATAAAAAAAAAAATCTATTTAAAGTTATTTGAATGTGTTTTAGAAGAACCACTACCTTATTCATTTCTCAATTGTAATAATATAATGCCACTAAAGTTGCTATGCATTTGTGTGATAATTATAATTAAATCCAGATCCTAAATATCTTTGAAAAAGAATTAAAAGTACAATCACAAAATCATTTAGGTTGGAAAAGACCTTTAAGGTCATTGAGTCCAACCATAAACCTAACACTGTCAAGTCCACCACTAGTACAGTAACTCTTAATTACATGTTGAAATTGACAAAGATATGTATTTCATAACATCAAGAGACAGTGAAATATAAGTTAAGGTCACACGGATTTCTACTTTTAAACTGTAATACAGGGGAAAACAGTTCTTACTTACTTTATCTAGAGTCATATCTGGAAGCTCATCTGCAAGTTCACTTGGAGAGCTATCCACACTGGAACCAGCCATAACTGGAATTGTGGGTTCATAGCCATAAAATGCCAGCAAATCTTCCAACGGCATGTTTCCTTCCTAATACAAGATTTACAAACATTTCAACATATTGCCAAATACTTGTAAACAGTTCAGGCCTAAAAGGATAAGACATATTTTGAAAAACAAAAGTAAAAAACAAACAAGAAAAATTTAATTGAAAGCAGGAATCTTGATTAAAAATCTAAAATATTTTCAGGCATGAGACTGAAATAATTCATAACTGTGTCTCTTGGCATATAATGAACTCACATTAAACTATTGAAGAAAACCATTTAGTGGATGAAACTAAAGAGCAATTATTAAAAATTTGCTCCTTATCTGATTCACACTGTAGAACATGATTTGCCTATATTTCTTCAAGACAGAAGATAGACTAGGAACATTAACAATGTCCTTACAAGAAATGCAGAAAAACCTGAAAACTTTAGTCCTACATAGTTACAGCTGCAAAGTGTCCAAAACACCACAGAAATAAACCAATGTAGCAATCTTTTATCCCTCCTTTCCATCTTCTGCACAATACATTTTATAATTACTGTAGAGAAGGTGGTGTAGTTTAACCCCAAGCAGTAACTAAGTACCACACAGCTACTCACTCACTCCTCCCCAGTGTGGAGATGAGAAATGAAATGGTAAAAGTGAGAAAGAAACTCATGAGTTGAGATAGACAGTCTAATCTTTAAAAATAAACTTTTTTTTTTTAATGCAAGGAAAATAGAAGAAAAAAGAACCACAACAAGACAAAGAAAGAGGTATATAAAACCCAAAAAAGATAAATAATCCAAATGAAAACAATTGCTTACCACCAACCGATGCCCAGCTAATCCCCGAGCAGTAGCTTCCCACCACCATTCAGCCACTTGGTTTGTTTGATCACGGCATACATTTAACATTCATGGATAACCTCTGCAGTGGCATTAAGTCAAGTCGACCTCTCAATCATGAGCCCATTTGTATGCTACATCCCTTCCTATATATCCTGATGTGCCATGGGCCCATCAAGCTATAAATAGGTCACCCTTCTGTTCCCAGTCCAGATCCACCTGAGTCACTTCAATCCCAGCAGCCTGATCCACCTGCTTATTGTTTCAATGTTCTTCAGTGGCCTGACTCTTGAGTACATGAGCATCTACGTGACATACCTTCACAACCAGGTTCTCTGCCCAAGCAGCAATATCTTGCCACAATGCAGCAGCCCAGATGGGTTTACCTCTGCACTGCCAGTTATCCTGCTTCCATCGTTGCAACCACCCCCACAGGACATTTACCACCATCCCTGAGTCAGTGCAGAGATAAAAGTATTGGCCATTTTTCTTGTTCAGCAATATTTGTAGCCAGCTGGATGGCTTTCACCTCTGCAAACTGACTCGATTCACCTTCTCCTTCGGCAGTTTCCACAACTTGTCATGTAGGACTCCACATGGCAGCTTTCCAACTATGATGTTTTCCTACAACATGACAGGATCCATCTGTAAACAGGGCATATTGCTTTTTATTTTCTGGTAGTTTATTATATAGTGGAGACTCTTGAGCCCGAGTCACCTCCTTTGGCAACACTGAAGTTCTGACCAGTTCACAATCACTTTTAGAATTCCTGGGCAGTTGGGGTTTCTCATTCAAACCCACTGCATGATCAGTGCAACCCACTTACTCCACGTAGCATCAGTTGCATGATGTGTAAAGGGGACCCTGCCTTTGAACATCCAGCCCAACACAGGAAATTGAGGTGCCAAAAGGAACTGTGCATCAGTACCAACTACTTCTGAAGCTGCTTGAACTCCTTCATATACTGCTAATATTTCTTTTTGAGGCTGCCTCTTCTGATTTGCTCTCCTGCTCCCTGTTAGGAGAAGCTTCTTCATCTCTTACTAAACAAGTTGACTTCTGCTTCCATTGTTTCTGCCTCTTTGGAATAGCCAGGGCATCTTTTTCTTTCCCCCCATATATTCTATCACTTCATCAGGATTCCGCACTTCTTCAGGAGTGAAGTTTCAGACCATTGGAGGTGTAAACCTTTCTAGACACCTGTTCATATTCTCCCATATACATGCCTTGCCACTCATAACCACACTGCTAAAGGTCCTGGGTCATATTCCTAAATAGCTTGTTAACCTCATGAAAAGCTGAAGTAATATTCCTAAGAAATACAAATAGAAGCATTTAGACTACTCAAGGATGTTCAAGATACTAAAGAGTTATTGTAACAAGGGAGAAAACATGACAAAAGGTGGTGGTGAAGGTGCCATTCTGTATTACCTACACAAAAAAAAATCTCTCAGAGGAAGAAGTATAATTGTTGTCTCCATGAGATGGTACCTGAAGTACATTAATCTTTAGTACAGAGCCCAAATACCAGATTAAGCTCAAGGCCAGTATTTTAATAATAAATCTTGCAGGCAAAACATCACTAAGCACTACAGAGCAGTAGCAAACTGCAAAATCCAACACCAATCTTGAACACGTACAGCAAAAAAAGAGAGGATGGCATAGACCAGACAAGCTAATGTCAAGAACAGAAAAATCAATATAATGACCAGCAAATGTTAACAGATGTCAATTCTTCCTAATGTTATGGTCAAATCTGTTAACTCAAACCATTTGTGCCCTGTTATGTCTTAACCCTGGATGGCAACCAAACACTACAGAGCCGCTCCCTCCCTCCCCCATGGGATGGGGGGAAGAGAATTGGATAAGTGAAAAAGAAACTTGTGTGTTAAAATAAAGACAGTTTAATGTTTAATAAGACATAATATTTTTTTTAATTGTAAGGAAAAGAAAAAATAAAAAGAGGGGGGAAGTAAAACCCAAGAAACACAAGTTATCCAAATGAAAACAATTGCTCACCATGAACTGACCAATGCCCAGCCAGTCCCTGAGCAGCAGGGCAGTGTGAGAAACAGAAAAGGCCTTGGCTCTGTGTAAGCTTTGTTCCGCAATAACTACATCAGTGTGTTATCAACACTGTTTAAGCACAAATCCAAAGCATAGCCCCATACTAATTACTAGCAAGAAAATTAACTCTCCCAGACAAGACCAGTACAGAAAGTAATAGGAGAAAACCAGCTATTGATACAGAAGCAAAAATCAAGAGAAAGGCTTAGTTTATAACTTCTTTTTTCCAACAGCTTTTGATCAAACTATTTGACTAAATATCATCATACTTGCATCCTAACACATTTAATAAAACAAACTGTGGAAATTTTCTTTAGTTACCTGATTCAAGTTAACAAATAATTAGGAATATTTTCCAATAATTTATACCTTCAAAAGTTATATTACCTTAAAAATTTTCTTGTTGAACTTATACATGATTAAGCTACTTGTTTTCTTTAATCAACTAAGGTCTTAGTCCTGCAAAGATTTTTCACAATGGGTAAATGCAAATTCATGTACAAGTCTTTCCAGGATTGGGACATAAAGTACTAAAGTATTTAAGATGAGTGGCTCTCAGTTCTTTTTCCTTATTTTATAGAAGCAATAAGATAATTTTGTGGAGTACCAACTCCATTTCAACCACCGGACTTGCAAGCTGCTTTGCTATTATAATTGCAAGTTCATAATTAGCAAAAATATAACTGTAAAAGGTAGCAAGGCAAAACCAAAACAAACAAAACCCCCAGAAGTTAAGAAAATTTGTTTTTAAATGGACTACAAAAGCACAGCCTCCTATTTAATGCTAAAAATTACACTGGAAGTCTGTTGATCAAAATCTGCAGTTATGCTGAGTGGTCTAAGTGGGTCACTGAATGGTAATGCAAGCAGCATCAGTTTCTGGCTATTTAGCATTCAGCAGGCATTTAAAATGGGTGATGCACTGACACAGATGAACAAAAGGTAGAAACAGAAAAAACATGTAATTAAAGAATGTAAAAAGGAATAGGAAAAGCCAAGGAGCACACTGGTTATTTTGTACACCCAGCAAATACCAAACTGATGAAACTGAGATACAGAACTACAATTTATGTAGCAAATGAATGTGAAAAATGTGTAAAACGGGACTGCGCTTCCAGATTGGAAAACCAAAATCTGACCAACAGAATGAAACACAGCTAGCTGTCACTTAATGTACAATTGAAATTTATTTCCAACTTATAAAACTTAGAAGTGACAAGTGATATTAGATAATAAGACTTTAAAAACTGCTTCAGTAATTTCTTTTCCGAAGTGAAAAAGTTATTAAATGAAAAAGACCAATCTGAACTTAACACTAATAACTTTGAGAAGCTAATGTCAGCCTTTTTGTGAAGAAGCACTGCTACGTCCTAACCAAACCTGATATTTTTTTTCTTTAAAAGTAAAAAACAACTCCAAAGGTACTTTGCAGAAAATTGTATTATGCTATACATACTAAAGAACAGGTGGAGTGTTGTCTTCACTAAAAAGCTACAACATATATGGACATTTAGGAGAGAGCAAGTCACTCTTACCTTTTCTAAATCTTCAATTTCAGAGCTGAAATTTTTGTTTTCTTCCATCATTTCCTCCTCTTCATCAAGAGTTTGTTCATCATCATAATCATGTACCAGCATTTCAGCAGAAGGGTCAAAGTCATGATCCTCAGAGGATAAAGAGCCAACTATCAAAATACCCTAATTTGAGTAATTTTTTTTCTATACCAACATATGAAATTACAACACAGAAAAAAATAAGGTTGCATGAGTCTTTACATACATAGTTAGAACTCTCAATGGAATAAATGGAAAAAATTGTTAACTACCTGACAAATTCAACTATTTTAGCTGGCCTTCCCTTTTTGTATTGTAATAGGTGCAGTTTTCTCTCTTGCAGTATAGAGTACTTGGGAAAAGTATCTAAACTACTGAAACAGAGTTTCAGAAAGTACAATAACAAATTAATATTTTACTGAATAAAAGTTTGTTTTAAAGATCCTGGAAATCATCATTAAAGTATAATATGCACATGTCACAAGATTTCAGATGCTGCAAGACACTGATTTATAGACTCAGATTCCATTTATATTATTTTTATGGTAACTAGCGTAGCTTTTTACTGATTAACAGCTAACTTAGGTTGCAAACCAGTTTCCTAACAACAGCAAAATAAGCAGCAAGACTCACTTCAGATTAGTCTCACAGATGAGATCTTTTATTAAAACTAATTTAATTCTTAGTAATTGATCTAAAAGAGAACAAACATAGCAGTTTCAAGAAATATAGAGGGAAATATACCAGAAATAACAAAACATTTCTAATAGATCACAGTAACAAGTCATTATGACAGCTCTGTGGTCCAACAGACACTTTTTCATTACCCAAGAGGATACTCATAAGTCATAAAAAAGTACTGTTGCTATTTTGAATGCATTTGTTAGAAAGCACTATATTCAACAAGTTTTTAAGATGCAAATATTCTGTACAGCAATGTCAGTGTTCTACAATGAAAATTACTGAAATGCAGGGTTGTTTTGTTTTTCAGTGTTCACTTTCTTAAGACTGTCATGA
Source organism: Melospiza georgiana (assembly GCF_028018845.1). Lineage (NCBI taxonomy): Eukaryota > Metazoa > Chordata > Aves > Passeriformes > Passerellidae > Melospiza > Melospiza georgiana. Next base: position 1,510,434 of record NC_080464.1, on the reverse strand, counting down.
TGGAGGAAAAAACAGACTAGGATATTTCTCTTTCACCCCTGGTTTCCCCTTCTAGTTCTTACATACTAGAGCTCAGCCAGTGCCAAGAGCAGGTACACAGAAGCAAATGCATTTCCCAAATATTGTTCAGGAGTAGCCCTGCTGATGTTAAATAGGCTTCCTTGTGTAAATATTCCAAAGAACCTTAACAGTAGTTAAAACCTTAACAATGACATATCATTATAATTTAAAATGTTTTCTGATATTATAAAGAAATCAAAAATTTATACAACCCTGCAATTAGCAGCAGCAGAAGTGATCTCTCTCCAGGCTACATGGCTTTACTGAGATGCTGTCTTAAAAATACTACAAAATTTTATTTTCATCTTGGGTTCTGAGCAGCCAATTACTAACTGTGACCAGAGGCAAGGGAAGAACTCCCCAGAGCACACCTTCTCTTAAAAATCAGGCAGGCAGTTAGTTACATGAAGTATTAGGACAGCTACGAGGCAACAGAAGGTAAGTAAGGGAAGGAGGAGGAAGGAGAGAACAGCATATAGGCAGCAGGCTAGATACTGGGGCAGAAGGTGGGTAAAGACGAACCTGGGCTCGAACTCCCAAAGGAAGCCTGCAGGGAGAGAAAAGAGTGAGGTGAGACACGGGCTCCATCCAACCCAGCAGCAGGTAGGGAGTCTCCATTTCATGCCCCCTCCCATCCCTTCCCCCCCGGACCTGTTCCCTTCCCCCGCCAGCCCCCGCCCTACTCGCTCCTCCATCGTGTTCACCCTCTCCTATCCCTCCTTCTCTCGCTCGTTCCCTGCCTGTCTCTCTCTTTTTTTCCTCCTCCCCTGGCAAAAGTCCCCCAAGGAGCCTCGCCTGACCCGACACTCCCACTCCTTCCGACCCCGGCGGAACATGACAGTGGCAGGCAGAGAGAGCCGGACTAGCAGCCTCCTCCCCGCTGCCAGGCCAGGGCTCGCTTCTCCTTCCTCCCGCCAAGGGTTTCTCCACTGTCCGCGCTGCGGCGGCAGCGCCACTGGCCCGTTCTGCGCCCTCCGTGGCTCGGTGCGGCGACCGCGCGCCTGGCCACGGCTTGTCGGCCGCCCGCGGGCGGCGAACTCGGGACCCGCGCTGCGCGGCACCCGCCGTGCGGCCTAGTCGCGCAGGCTCCCAGTGCCCAGGCGTTGCAGGTCGCCTCGCTGGCCACTCCGCGTCACCGAGCCGTCCCAGAAGCGCCTTAAGGGGATGGTGAGGCGGGTGAAGAAGGCCCGCCAGCAGCGGGACCCCACAGGGAACCAGCCGAATTCCGACACCCCCAACCCGCTTTCCCCACTCACCTCCGCCATATTGGGACGATCGAGCTGAGCAATGGCGTTGCGCCGAGTGCCCGGATGAGGCCGCTAAGCCAATGGCAGCAGCCGAGTTCTAGGCGAAGATAGACAGGGAACGAAGAAACGGAGAGATCAGCAGGACTTAACTGGGGCGGAGGAGGTCGTGTCGGGACCCCGCCTCCAGCGGCGCCGCGGCCTCCCGCCCCGGCTAGCGAAGGCGCTCTGCCTGCCCGGCCTGGAGAGGGCGCTGGACGCCCGCCGCAGAGCTTAGGCTTGAGGGGCACGGACCCGGCTGCTGTCCTTGCCTCGCCTCGCCGCCCGCCCGGGGAAGCCTCGGCCAGCAGAAGCTGCTCGTCACTGGGGGAGGTGAGCGGGAGTCCCTGGGGCCCTGAGGCCGGCTGGAGCCAAGGTACCTCGGACGTCCCCTGGTTTGGGCGCCATGCCGCGCCTGTCTGAATCAGCTTGTCTGTGACTGCTGCGACTTGCAGTCCTGTTCCGGGGCCGGGAATACTGTGCGGAAACATTACTTTGCGGCCAATTAATACCTGGGTTTGTGACCTACTCTTCACTCCGTATTGAGCCTCTTCCTAAGTGCTGGTGTGGAGTAGTTATGCTAACACCTTGCATCCTAAGTGTCTGAAGCAGAAAACAAAATGTCAAAGCCTACAAACCTTGCTGTTGTTGATTGCCTGCTGTGGGTTAAACAGAGAAAGTGAAATTTACTTTGCAGTGGATATTGTATCTAAAAGTTGAAGTGTTTTATGTACAATGGAATATCTATTCCATTTTTGGTGTTTATTTTTTGTCCCAGTACACAGAAGTGGGAAATTGGCCGTTTTCAACTTGATCCCAGGCTATCAAGATTCATGCTTTTAACTTTAGAATCACATGTTTCTGCCTTTGGCCAAAATGCCATCTGCCATACTTGCTATATAGAATATTGATCTACTGGAGGAATGGTGTACATCACAGTGACACTCAGTTGCAATAATGCCCCAGACTGTGTGCCATCCTGAGAATTTGGGAGGCTAAAGGCTGTATCCTGAAGTGACCAGTTTGTAAACTGGGTTTGCAGACAGTGCAGAAATTCCAAGCTAGTTTAGGTACTTAATTAATGAAGCTCCATACTATTTAATTTATTCTCTTGTTGCTCTGAGAAACAGAGGAAATTGACTAGTGTCACGTGCTGCACTGCTGAGTCTAGTCTACTTCCAACTGTCCAAACAACACAGCAGCCTATGATGTAGACATACCTGCTCTTGATATACCTAGCGGTAAGATGTTTGCAACATAAAAATCCCAAGACTTTGCAGAAACATATTTTTTTAGGAAAGTTCTCGCAATCACAAGCAGCTCCAGAAGCACCTTGTTCTCTGATCTCTGATCTGTCTGCCTTTTTCCCAAGTTGTATACACAGATGAGAGTTATCAGGTAAAAATTATCAGCAGCAGACAGGCTATGTCAGAGCGCACTGCACGTGCTCGAAAAATAAGGAAGATTTAATACTTTCCACCTTTGATCTGGAATACCATTACAACCCACTAATGTTCCTCAGCACTTTTCAGTTTTGTTCCCTCCAGACAGAGGAAACCCAGTTCCTATCCCTGTTCCCTTGAAGCCTCAGCTCTGGCAAGGCAAAATAGCTTTCTATGAACACAGAATGTGTAACAGACACAGACCTGTTCATGTAATTGACATAATAGCACATAAGGTCAAGCAGGAAGAATCTCCAATTCAGAGAAGTACCTATTTGCTACTATATGCATTTTCTCAATAGGAATTCTCCCTGATTTGGATGCAATTAGCTATTTCCTAACTTATGGAGTAGTTTACTTCACAGTCTTTCAACTATTTAATGTGATTAAGTCTTTTAGTTCTGTGCAATTTTACAGAGAAATCTTTTGCTGGTAATTTGACACTTTAAAATTTCTATCAGATTTAGATCAAAGGAAAGTTCTTGTTTATAATTCAGACCACTTTGACAAATTAATGTGAACTCATAGCTCTACCACAGAAGGTCATTAGGTGTGTTACAGGGCTGTTGTATAAGTTGCATCAAGAATTCTGAAAAAAACTACAGCACTTAGAGTTGTAATTGTCAGGAAAATTAATCCACAAAGACCAGAAGTTTATGTCCAAAAAGGAGACAGAGGAGTCCTGTAACCTTATTCTAATAAAAGGTGAGGTCATGGGGCAATTCCCATACGGTCTCTCAAATTGTTAGAGGACACAGCCTCCTTTTTATCTTAACTTCCCAGTCACGTTTCCCTCTCTTTCCCCATTGGCTGAGGTACTTGAGAGGTACAGACTTCCCTAATCTCCTAATTTGAACCCCCTTTTCTAATGTGCATCCCTCCCCCCCCCCCTTTTCATTTTTTTCATGTCTGTTCTTTGTCTCTAAATCCAGGGATTTAGCACAGCCTTGGGTAAGTAACAGTCTGTGTCAATTAGTGGGATTCCTCTGGAATTTATTGTTCCCCCCATTGCTTCTTTCACCTATCAATATCTGGCTTTATCTACCAGCAGACCCACAGTTTGTTTGTAAAGACACCTCCTTCTAATTTCTTTCAATCTCTCCTCTTCTTATTTTCTCAATAATTATCTTTAAAAATTTCACTTATCAGTGACTTAATTTTCTGGTTTTGGGTCTTTTCTGGTTTTGCAATTATTTGCAGCGACATCATTTTCTGTCCTTTAGTAGCCATTTCTGGATCAGTAGGCACAGCTACTACCTGCATCCCCTTGATCACATGTTGAATAAGTTGTACTAAGCAAGGGATCATGCATGGTAAAAATATGAGAGTTGCTATAGCACATAAGAGGAAAAAAAAGCATTCATTTAACCCACAGTCCATCAGATAACCAGCAAAACGTCCCATCCCCATCCTTTCCATGTTTGGACTGGTACATTAGCTAACTTTCTTATTCCCTTTGTTGTTTTTTTCACCACTTTTCCATTGTCATCTATTTGCAAACAGCAGTTTGAGTCTTTTAATTTTCCACACACTTCTCTTTCTTCTGCTAATATTCTAATACCATCCGATGTTGAAATATTGCATTTCTCATCTGAGTGGATTGGTCAGCAAGAAGGTCAAGAGCTGTAGCTGTCTGGTTGATTATTATTTCAAAGACACCTTGTAACCTAATTATCTGATTTAAATTATAAATGGGTTCTCTGGCACCTGATATTAATTAATTTGGATTCCAAGTGGCTGGTCCATGGTGTTGTATGATTTGCTCAGGTGGCCATTCATCTTTTCCCCACTTTTGGGTGCTTCCTCCAGCCAGGACTGCATCAATTGACTGGTTTTCTCTAATTAGATCATCATATACCATGATTCCTAACTGATTTCCCTGAACTTGTGGTAGCAAAAAGAACAACAGTCTAATATACCCTACATAACGTATCCCTGACCAGTTTGGAGGTAACCTGCAGTAGGCATGTTGGCCACAAATCCAATAATGCTCTTTCAAAGCCCAGGTCCTGTTGGCAAAGGGGCCTTCTCAATTTTCATCATCAGTTGGTGGGTCAAAATACAGTTTGCTTCCTGGGCCTAACAGTCCTCCAACAATAGTTGTCTCACCATAAGAATCACAATATTTGCATTTCCAAGCTCCCACATGAGGTTTCCACTTGCAGTTACATCCCAGATCTATTTTGTTAGATCTGGACCAGAACTTATTAAAAAGGGTTCAAGTTCCATTCTGGTGTTGCCACTTCCACTGATAGTCACAGACAACGTGTCCTACTTGTGGAATTAGCTTGGGGGCAACTTAAAAATAAGTGATCCAAAAAACTGTCCTTCCCCACTGCTTTACAGCCTTCAGAATCCCTTTGGTAATTATGGTAGGAACACCTTACCCAGCTACCATTAGTGAGCTTAACATGTGTTTGATTCCATCTGCCTCAATATTTGGAACAATCATAAGGAAGGCAGCTGGGGGTCCAGCAATGTAAACCCAAAGATAAAGTGCAGTTACAAACACTTTTTCCCATGTATGTGCCTCTTGTTCTATTTAGACAACAAATGCCTCTTTCAGAAGAATAAAGTCACCATGGACTTGCTTCCTCATCCCAAAATCCCATTCTATTATGGACCTCACTCAGGGTGCTGACTCACTGT